>NW_022196913.1:85776227-85782553 GCF_008632895.1 Mastomys coucha
GTATATAAGCAGTGCAGATTTTGGGCTTGACCCTTTTTCACTATGGATGGAGACAAATAAACAGTTGCTACAGAAAGAACCTAGAGTGTCCGCGTGTCTTCTTCCCGGCGAGAGGACCACTCGGGCTACAATTAATATTCTAGTTTAAATCCTTAACCTTAATGACATATTCAATGGATCATTTTCCCTGTAAGGTAACATCCACAGGTGCAGAGATTACCATTCTACCTGCTATGTCTTAATCATCAGCTATTCAGTGTGACCAGTCTCTTATTCTTAGCATTTACACAGAAACACAGTATTCTGCTTTGCACATGATCTTTCTTTCATTCACAGATAAAAATAACCCTCTTTCACTTTCCATGTTTTAAAAGGATTAAATATTAGAATATCTTGTTTTAGTTTCATACTGCTCACCTTCAAATATTATTTCCTATTTCAAAGTTTCTATTATGAATTTGAAATCAATCATGCATAAATTTTCTATCCTACTTTATAATCATTTTCTCAGTCTATGAACTTAAACATCCATAGTAGGTTTCTAACTTCACTTCTGTTCACTCACATGTTCTGATCTATATACCTTGTATGTCAATGTCAATTGGCCAATCAATAGAGAGACTACTTATTTTGCCATTTTATTGGTTTTATTTTTCCTTCTTACTTGTATTAAAAGTAGTTGTCTCTGGTTTTATTTCTGTTGGTAGACAGAATTAAAATACTTTCCCTATTATTATTCTGCCACTTCAAACTTCTTAACTTTAGGCGACAAAGTGTGTGTTTACTTAGCAGCTGCCATATATATAAGAAAAAAAAAAAAAACCTCATGAAAGACTGATGGTTCTTGCACAGTTCAAAGGAAACACCTTTGCTTTGCATGGCTTTGGTGAGATTGATCAAATTTTTACCATCAGATTGTACTAATTAGCCAATAAACTTGTCAATAATTCTCTCCATAGATATCCCTACACACTTTTTTATTCTTTAATCTTATTTTACAGTCCAGACTTTATTTACCTCCCAATCCATCCTCTGACTATTCCATATACCACACTGTCACACAAAACTCGTCTACTTCAGTTGTGCCTTGGACAGGCCTAAAAACCTGATCACAGAACTGAGGCATACACTTCAAAAGGAGTCAGCCTCCTGAGGTAGTCAGTCGCTGACATCTCCTAACTCAGAGGTGTTCCAGATTGATCTCTGCTATAATCTGTGGAGAGATCTGACTGCTTTCTTTATTCAGGCATAAAGGTTCCCTAAGAAATATTTCATTATAGCTAACACTGAGATTGAACATTATTTCCTGGCCTCCACAATGTTTCAATAATCCTAATAGATTTCCTAGCTGTAATGAGCTTGGAATTTTTACTAAGAAGCTGTCTTACCTTACAGGGTGTCTCAAGAGTTAGAGATAGCAGTTAGGCACTTTCTATCAGAGCAGTCCCACACAAAGAAAACCTGTTTTACTGCCAGTGAGAAGTTAGAAGTTTTAGGGCTCCCATCACTAATTATTTAAGTTACAGCCAAAGAATACTAGTAGACAATCTTCAGCTGCTTGCCTCAAACAGACCCTGAGAGTTTATCTTGGGGCTGCCAAAACAACCCAGTCCAAAGAATGACACCACTGCTCCTCCTTGCACTTTGCTTGTTCTCACTGACCTTGGTGTAGCCATCTCCTGCCTATGTGACTTCTGTAGTTTGCCCTGTTCTCTGTATACCATATAAGCCTGATTTCTACTTTGTACAAATGACATTCAGAATCTGCACTCCCTTGTGCTGTCTCTGCTTGTCATTTCTATGCCAACGCCTTGTCTACCTGACTAGGACCCTGTTCCCCTCAACAGTTGAGGGAGGCCCAGACTGGCCGGCCAGTGGCACCATACCTCCTCCCACCACCCTGTCTCTAAGAGAATGTCCCCATCCCTTAGGGTTGTTGGGGCCTCAAGTCTCTTGAGGGTTAGATGCATCTTCTCTAAATGAGACTAGACCCTGCAGTTCTCTGTTGTATTTGTGTTGGGGGCCTCATATAAGCTGTTGTGTGCTGCCTGGTTTGTGGCTCAGTGTCAGAGCAATCTCTAGGGTCCAGGTTAGTTGAGAATGTTGGTCTTCCTACTGGGTCACTCTCCTCCTCAGATTCCAGCTTCATAATTCAGCAACAGGGGTCACCAGCTTCTGTCCATTAGATGGGTATAAATATTTACATTTGTCTCAGCTGCTTGTTGGGTCTTACAGAAGGCCTTTTGTGACCACACCACAGCATCAGTAATAGTGTCAGACTTTGGCATCTCCCCTTGAGCTGGATCCCAATTTGGGCTGGTCACTAGACCTCTTTTTCCTTAGGCTCTTCTCCATTTTTGTCCCTGCAGTTCTTTCAGACAGGAACAATTCTGGGACAGAGTTTTTGACTGTTGGAAGGCAATCCTATACCTCTACTTGATGCCCTGTCTTTCTACTGGAGGTAAGCTCTACATGTTCACTTTCTGTACTGCAGTGCACGGCATTTGTCTAAGGTCCTTCCCTTTGAGTCCTGAAAGTAGCTCACCTCCAAGGTCTCTGGTACATTTTGGAGGGTCCCCCTAACCTCTGACCTCCTGAGGTTGCTTGTTTCCATTCTTTCTGCTGACCCTCGGGGCTTTAGTCCTTCTCCCCATCAAATAGCTGATCATGTTCCCCTCTTCTTATTCCTGTTGCCTTTTATACCCAGATCCCTCCCTCTATCACCCCCTCCTGTGACTGCTTTATTCTCCCTCCAAAGTGGGATTGACTCATCTTCACTTAGGCCATTTGGCTTGTTAACCTTCTTGAGTTCTGTGGATTGTATTCTGAGTATGCTGTGCTTTTTTGGCTAATATCCACTTAACGCTGAGTATATACCATTCTCGTCCTTTTTGATCTGAGTTACCTCATCCAGGTGATATTTTATAGTTCCATCCATTTGCATGCAAAACTCATGATGCCCTTGTTCTTAATAGCTGAATAGTATTCCATTGTGTAAATGACCCACATTTTCTGTATCCATTCTCCCTTTGTGGGACATCTGGTTTTTTCCAGCTTCTGTCTATCACAAATAAGTTCACTGTGAATACAGACGAACACATGTCCCCTTGGTATAGTGGGGCATTTTTTGGGTATATGCCCAAGAGTGGTATAGCTGTGTCTTCAGGTAAATCTATTTCTAATTTTCTAAGGAATCTTCAGATTTGATTTCCAAAAGAAGATCTCAGAAAATTGAGAGCTCTCCCATTCTCATGGATTGACAGAATTAACATAGTAAGAATGACCATCCTTCCAAAAGCAATCTACAGATACAATGCAATCCCCATCAAAATCCAAACACAATTTTTCAAAGTCTTGGAAAGAGCAAATCTCAAATTCATTGGGAAAAGCAAAAAACCCAACATAGCAAATACGATTCTTAACAGTAAAAGAACTTCTGGAGGAATCACCATCTATAACTTCAATCTATACTACAGAGCAATAGTGATAAAAACTGCATGATATTGGTACAGAGACAGACATATATTAAATGGAATAAAATTGAATACCCAGCAATAAAACCACACTCTTACAGACACTTGATCTTTGACAAAGAAGCAAAAAAAATATACAATGGAAAAAAGAAAGCATCTTCAATAAATGGTGCTGGTCTAGCTGGCAGTCTGTATGTAGAAAAATGAAAATAGACTCATATTTGTCACTTTGCACAAAGCTCTGGTCCAAGTGGATCAAGAACTTCAGCATAAAACTGGATGCACTGAATCTAATAGAAGAAAAAGTGGGAAAGAACCTTGAACTCATTGGCACAGGGGGAAATTTCCTAAACAGAACTCCAATGGCTCATGCTCTAAGATCAAGAATTGATAAGGGGGACCTCATGAATCTGGAAAGCTTCTGTAAGGCAGTAGGAAAAATCAAAAACCAACAGATTGGGAAAAAAGTCTTCCCTAACCTCACATCTAATAGAGGACTAATTTCCAAAATATATAAAGAATTCAAGAAGCTAACCACCATGAGACCAAACAACCCAATCAAAAAAATTTCGTATAGAACTAAACAGAGAACTCATAACAGAGGAATCTAAAATTGTTGAGAAGTACTTAAAGAGATGTTCAAAGTCCTTAGTGATCAGAGAAATGCAAATCAAAATGACCCTGAGATTCTACCTTATACAAAACAGGTATAATTAACAAGATCAGAAATGAAAAGGGAGACATAACAACAGACACTGAGGAAATCCAGAAAATTATGAGATCCTACTACAAAAGCCTATACTCAACAAAACTGGAAAACCTGGATGAAATGGACAATTTTCTAGATACCGGGTACCAAAGTTAAATCAAGATCACATCAATGATCTAAACAGTCGCATATCTGCTAATGAAATAGAAACAGCCATTAATAGTCTCTCCCAACAAAAAAAGCCCAGGACCAGATGGGTTTAGTGCAGAGTTTTATCAAACCTTCAAAGAAGATCTAATACAAATACTCCTCAAACTAGAGATCTAATATCAATACTACTCAACAAAATAGAAACAGAAGGTACTCTAACCAATTCATTCTATGAAGCCACAATTACTCTTATACCTAACTCACATAAAGACCTAATGAAGAAAGGAAACTTCAGATCAATTTCCTTTATGAATATCAATGCAAAAATACTCAATAAAATTCTTATAAACTGAATCCAAGAACACATCAAAACGACCATCCAACATGATCAAGTAGGCTTCATCCCAGGGATGCAGGGATGGTTCAATATATGGAAATCCATCAACGTAATTCACTACATGAACAAACTCAAGAAAAAAAAAAAAACATATGATCATCTCACTAGATGCTGAGAAAGCATTTGACAAAATCCAACATCCCTTCATGATAAAAGTCTTGGAAAGATCAGGAATTCAAGGCTCGTATTTGAACATAGTAAAAGCAATATACAGAATACCAGTAGTCAATATCAAACTGAATGGAGATAAACTTGAAGCAATCCCACTAAAATCAGGGAATAGACAAGGCTGTCCACTCTCTCCCTATTCAATATTGTACTTGAAGTCCTAGTCAGAGCAATTAGGCAACAAAAGGATATCAAAGGGATACTACTTTGAAAGGAAGAAATCAAATTATCATTATTTGCTGATGATATGATAGTATACTTAAGTGACCAGAAAAATTCCACCAGAGAGCTCCTAAACCTGATAAACAACTTCAGCAAAGTAGCTGGAAATAAAATTAACTCAAGCAAATCAGACGCCTTCCTATACACAAAGGATAAACAGGAAGAGAAAGAAATTAGGGAAACAACACCCTTCACAATAGTTACAAATAATATAAATTACCTCAGTGTAACTCTAACTAAGCAAGTAAAAGATCTGTTTGACAAGAATTTCAAGTCTCTAAAGAAGGAAATTGAAGAAGATCTCAAGACAGAAAGATCTCCCATGCTCAAGGATTGGCAGGATTGATATAGTAAAAATGGCCATCTTGTTGAAAGCAATCTACAGATTCATTGCAATCCCAATCAAAATTACAACTCAATTCTTCACAAACTTAGAAATAACAATTTGCAGATTCATCTGGAACAACAAAAAACCCAGGATAGCCAAAACAATTCTCAACAATAAAGGAACCTCTTGTGGAATCACAATCCCGGACCTTAAGCTGTACTACAGAACAATTGTGATAAAAACTGCATGGTATTGGTACAGTGACAGGTAGATAGATCAATGGAACAGAATTGAAGACCCAGAAATGAACCCACGCACTTATGGTCACTTGATCTTTGACAAAGGAGCTAAAACCATCCAATGGTAAAAGACAGCATTTTCAACAAATTGTGCTGGCTCAACTGTTGGTTAGCATGTAGAAGAAGGCTAATTGATCCATTCCTTTCTACTTGTACAAAGTTCAAGTCCAAGTGGATCAGGGACCTCCACATCAAAGCAGATACATTGGAACTAATAGAAGAGAAAGTGGGGAAGAACCTTGAGCAAATAGGCACAGGGGAAAATTTCCTGAAGCGAACTCCAATAGCTTCTGCTCTAAGATCAAGAATTGACAAATGGGACCTCATAAAGTTTCAAAGCTTCTGTAAGGCAAAAGACACTGTCAATAGGACCAAACGGCAACCAACAAATTGGGAAAAGATCTTCATCAACCCTACATCTGATAGAGGGCTAATATCCAATGTATACAAAGAACTCAAGAAGGTAGACTCCAGAGAACCAAGTAACCGTATTAAAAATGGGGTACAGAGCCAAACAAAGAATTCTCAATTGATGAACACCGAATAGCTGAGAAGCACCTAAAGAAATGTTCAACATCCT
>NW_022196913.1:85783250-85807900 GCF_008632895.1 Mastomys coucha
ACCTGACTAATACAGATGTAGAGGCTCACAGCCATCCATTGAACTGAGTACATGGTCCCCATTGAAGGCGTTAGAGAAAGGACCTATGGAACTAAGGGGTTTGCACCCCCTTAGGATGAACAATAATATAAACTAACTAGTACCCTCAGAGCTCCCAGGGTCTCAACCACCAACCAAGGACTACATATGGTGGGTCTGATTGTTCTGGCAGCATGTGTATAGTAGAGGATTGCAAAGTCGATCATCAATGGGAGGGGGGAATGGCCCTGTGAAGGTTCTGTGCCCAAGTGTAGGGAAATGCCAGGGCCAATAAGTGGGAAAGAGTGGGATAGCAAGCATGGGGAGGAGGGAGGCAAAAGGGGTTTGTTCTTGTTGTTTTTGTTTGTTTTTTGGAGGGGAAACTGGGAAAGGAGAAATTTACATGTAAATAAAGAAAATATTTAAATAAATAAATAAATAAATAAATAAAAAACAAGATTTTGAAACTGAAAAAAAAAAAAGAGCAGCCAGTGCTGCTAGCAGATGTTTTTAAATCAGTCAAACCACTTTTTTTTCAGAAATCATATCTTACTGGGGAAATGGGCAATTTGAGAGGAAGGTCTGGGAACTTTCCAAAGCAAGGCTGTTCTCGGAGGAAAGGATTATGTAACTTTTTCTGTCAGAATATCCTTCCATATTTTATTAACCAGACACCATACAACGGTAAATGTTCTATCTTCAATCAGAGTATCTTTTTCCAAACCTAGTTAGCTTTTTAAACATCACATACATTTTTCCTTCCATACGACATAGTTCTCATAAAACTCTTTTTCAGGCATGGAGAGATGGTTCAGTGGTTAAAAGCACTGAGAGCTCTTGAAAGTCTGAGTTCAATTCCTAGCAACCACATAGTGGCTCACAACCATCTGTAATGGGGTTTGATGCCCTCTTCTGGTATGTCTGAAAAGAGCAACGGTGTACTCATATACATTAAATAAATAAATAAATAAATAAATAAATAAACAAAATAATTTTAAAAAATTACAAAAATGTCATGAACACTTTTGTCCCACAACCTGGTTATATATATATATATGTATATATATATATATATGTATGTATGTATATATATGTATACGTATGTGTGTGTGAAAAGTATATAATAAAATAAAGAGAATGTCACCACAGGTTTATACTCCTTTGCAGCATCTCTACTTCCTTCTGTCTGTGAGCATTATGTTGGTCTTCCCTGAATTCCAATGAGTCTGCTACTCCTCTCACTAGGTCTTCTATCTGCTGGTGTTATGTTTTATTTTCTACTACATCTTGTGCTATTCTATTGGAGATATTGGTTTCCAACCAAATTACCATAATAGCAAAAGTAGTCTTCAACAACAACAACAACAACAAACCCAAAACAGTAATGCTGTAGGAATCATAACCTAGATTATCAGTTATACTACAGAGGTATAAAAATAAAGACAGTTTCATTGTGCTCAACAGAGTTTGGTCATGGATTACTGAATGGGACAGTGTGATATTAAAGAAAGGAGAGAAACACTATATAAATTTAATTGTGAAAGAAAGAAAAAATCATTCTACTTTGATTAAATAACTTTCAAATTTATATATCACAGTAAATATTCCTAAAAAAAATGTACAATGAGAAAACTCAAGGCAGAAAAGCCATAGATATAAGTTGTATAGAAAACATTTCTGCTTTCGAGTTGAGTAAATTCACTACAGTGCATTCATAATACTTAACTAAGAACTGTAAACACTGCCTGTGGTGTAACTGCATCTTTTCCCTTTGGTTGCATCTACATATAAGGACAATTGTATTAAGTATAATATGATCAAAATTCACTCATTTCCCAGAAGGGATTTTTGTTGTTTTAGCTATATTTTATTCCTCAAAAGTAAAAGAAAGTCTAGTATTTATCTAAAGGAGCATATGGATGTTCCCTACTATGTTTTAAATTATTATAGATATGTTCAGTAAACTTATTTTGCATATATTTATCAATATAGAATCATGTTAGAAATTTAGAATCATGTTTAAAATAGTAGTAGAGAAATTTCTTTTGTGTATTTGAACTACTTAATAGAATGTATCCTAAATGTTTAATATCACCTAAAACAGTGACTACTCACTCTATCACCTTTATTAGGTAATAATATAGTTTTACATTTGATTAGGCACTGGAATTTTTAGAGGGTCAACTCACATCAAATAGTAATTCTGTTAATTATTTCCATTAGTAAATATTAGTTAGTAATTAATAATTAGTAATTATTTGCATTAGTAAGATTTATTGCTCATGTAGTCAGTTTTATTGTAATCCACTTACACACTATTTTATTCTAGCATTACTCTTTCTAGAGATAAATAGGGTATATTTAAACATAGCAATAGACAATGAATATCAGTGAGAATATTTTTCAGTAGATGTCAAATATTCTATGAAATATAAGAATTGTGGAATTAGTTCTAGTCCTCTAGAGAGCATCATCCTAACAATCACATTAATTAGAATTCTACATGTCCATTCTCAGAGCTAATTTAAGTCACACTCATTATCTCAGTTTATTTTCTTATTTAGAAAGTCATGGCTTAAGCTATGTGAGCATTTATGCAAGATAAAAGGTTGTTGTTCAGACAGATTATCCCTTTGCCCTTCTGTTCCTTCACTTTGTTTGTCAGAATAATTATACTAATAATAACAGTAGTTACATCAGATCACATGTCCGTAAAAAGTGAGAAATTAAAATAACCTTACAATATTAACTAAAATGTATTTATTATGAGAAAGTTCTATTCCAATGAAAACATTTTCAACCATAGACAGAGGTATGATTTTAACGTGTGAAATTCTAAAGAACACTGTTTTGAATAGTTTAGTTCCAGAATATTATGAAAAATGTTTATTAGTATATTAAGATGTTTAAAGTCTCCCCCTTAAGGGGTATTATGTCAACTATGCTCTCTTATGAGAGAATATGAGATTCAAGGATCCCAGTTCCTTCTTCAGAATGACTTTATAGACTTTTAACTGTTGAAGTTGATTTTTCTACCATATATAATCATGTAATTTTATAATGTCCAGTTTTTCTATTTTGATACTAATACTACCTTTTATTTCTATTCAATCATTACCTCAAGGAATATTATAAAATATGCATGGAATATATAATTGTTACATGATGATTAAAACATCATTTAGTCTATCCATGTCTGTATATATGTTTAGCTCTAGTTTATTTATTAATATTCTATGCCATCTAGTAAATGTATGCAATAAGTATAAAATAATAATTGTTTGATATTTAGTAAAGAGGGATTCTTATTATCTATGCACTAATATAAACTGTTTTCCATTCCTTGAAGACTGTTTCTTTTATTTATTTGTTTGTTTGTTTGATTGATTGGTCTCATCACAAACGCTGCCTCCTCTCCTGTCACTCCCCACAAAGTCCCCTCTCTCCATGCCCATTCCCCTTCTCCTCTGAGAAACTACCCCATTTCCCAATCCTGGCACATCAAGTTATTACAGAGCTAGGCATATTCTCTCCCACTGAAGCCAGATAAGGCAGCCCTGTTAGGAAACAGATTCCACAGAAAGGCTATGGCTTTAAGGAGAGTCCATGCTTCAGTTCATGGGGGATCCACATGGGAACTGAGCTGCATGTCTGCTACATATGTACCTGGGACTGGGTCTAACCTGAGTTGGACCTAGTGCTCTTTGGTTGGTGGCTCAGTATCTGAGAGTTCCAAGGGGTCCAGGTTATTTGACATTGTTGGTATTCATGTGGTAGTCCCATTCCCTACAGTGCCTTTAATCCCTCCCCCAACACTTCCATAAGGATCCCAGACCTCTGTTCAATGGTTGTGGTTATCTGCATCTGTTTCTGTCAGTTGTTGGGCAGAGCTGAACAGAAAGCAGTTATACTAGGCTCTTGTCTGTAAGCATATGTTAGTATTCTTAACAGTGTCAAAGATTGGTGTTTGTTCATGGAATGGGTCTCAAATTGGGTCGATTATAACATCACTGCATTTATTTTAGACAGGAAAAAACTTCAGTTGAAAGTTTTGTGGGTAGGTTGGTGTCTTCGTTCCTCCACTGGGAGTCCTTCCTAGCTAAAAGAGGTGGCCTCCTCAAGTTCGAGGTCCCTGTTGTTAGGCATCGATGCTAAGGATACCCACATTGACTCCTGGGATTATCTCCAGTCCCAGGTCTCTGTTACCCCCTAAAGATTTCCCATAGTCACATCCTGGCAACTGAAGGTTCCATTCACTCTCCTGTTCTCCTCTCTCCCCTGACACCTATTCCTGCCGTCCCCCCTTCACCATCCACCTTACCTCTATGAAAGAGTGCCTTTCCTCCCTCTGTCTCTTTCACTATTTTGTCCCCCTTGTATTTGAGACTTTGGCTTTCATTCTTGTTTAACCTCTTTGGGTCTATGAGACATATCTTGGGTCCCTTGTAATTTATGGCTCATATCCATTAATCAGTGAGTACATAGCATGCACATCCTTTTGGGTCTAGTTTACCTCAGACCCAAATTACTCAGAATAATATTTTCTTACCGTCAATTTGTCTGCAAAATTAATGATGTTCTTGTTTTAATAGCTGAATAACATTCTGTTGTGTAAATAAACCATATTTTCTGTAACCATTCTGTTGAGAGATATTTGAGTTACTTCTAATTTATAACTATTTCAAATAGAGATGCTATGAACATAGAGGAGTGTGTGTCCTAGTGGTATGGTGGAACATAATTTGCATATATGGCCAGGACCAGTAGAGCTGGATCTTCAAGCAGAAACATTTCCAGTTTTTTGAGACCACCATATTGATATCCAGAGTGATTGTATGTACAAGTTTGCAATTCCACCAGCAATGAAGGAGTGTTACCCTTTCTCCACACCCTCACCAGCATGAGTTTTTGATCTTAACCATTCTAATAGGTATAAGGTAGAATCTCAGAATCTTTTTAATTTTCATTTCCCTGATAAAGAGCAATGCTGAACATCTCTTTAGTTGCTTCTCAGCCATTTGGGATTACTCTGATGAGAATTCCAACAACATCTGTGTGTGTGTGTGTGTGTGTGTGTGTGTTTAATCACTGTTGCTCAGTAGTACAGTTTGAAGTCATGGACCTACAGAGGTTCCTTTATGTTGGTTGTCCTGGTTTTTTGTTTGTTTGTTTGTTTTTCCATATGAAGTTGAGAACTGTTTTTTCCATGTAGTGAAGAATTGTGCTGGAATTTTGATGGAGATTGCACTGATCTGTAGATTGTTTTTAGGCAGATGGCTATTTTTACTATGCTAATCCTACCTATACATGAGCTGGTGAGATCTTTCAATCTTCTGAGGTATTCTTTTATTTCTTTCTTCTGGGTGTAGTTTCTTAATTTGTTCCTCATCCCAATTATCATTTGTATAAAGGAAGGCTACTAATTTGTTTGAGTAACTTTTATATCTAGTTACTGTTGAAGTTGTTTATCAGCTGTAGGAGTTCTCTGGTAGAATTATGGGTATCATTTATTTATACTATCTGCAAATAGTAATACCTTGATATCTTCCTTTCCAATTTTATCCCCTTGATCTTCTTTTGTTGTCTAATTTCTTTAGCTATACCTTCAAGTACTAGATTGAATACATAGGGAGAGAGTGGTCAGTCTTCTCTTTTCCCTGATCTTAGTGCAATTGTTTCAAGTTTCACTCCATTTAATTTGAGGTTCTGGTTGGTTTGCTCTATATTGCTTTTACTTTGTTTAGGTAAGGGCAATGAACTCCTGATCTCCCCAAAACTTTTAACATGAAGGGGTACTGAAATTTGTCAAAGGCATTTTTACCATGTAATGAGAAGATTCTGTGACTTTTTTCCTTTGAGTTTGTTAATATAGTGAATTACATTGATGGATTTTCATAAACTGGATCATCTGTAAATCCCTGGGATGAAGCTACTTGATCCTGGTGAATGATGTTTTTGATATGTTATTTTATTCAGTTTGTGAGAATTTTATTGAATATTTTTGCATTGATGTTCATAAGCAAAATTGCTCAGAAGTTTCTTTCTTTGTTATGTCTTTGTGTGGTTTATGTACTTGTGTCCTCTGTTTATCTCTGTACCCCATTATTTGATTGCATTATTTGGTTTCTAGGAACTTAACTTCTTGAAGTCTTTATATATTTTAGATAATAGTTCTCTGTTGGATGGAAGATAAGTGAACATTTTCTTCCAATTTTTAGACTTCCCTATTGTCTTACTGGCAATGTCCCTTGACTTACAGAAGCTTTTCAGTCTCATGAAGTCCCATTTGAGACACTGATATTCTGTTCAGGAAAATTTCCCCTGTGCCAATGTGTTAGAGGCTATTTCTCACTTTCTCTTCTATAATACTGCATATATATGCTTTTATGCTGAGGTCCTTGACCTACTTGAACTTCTGCTTTGTGCAGGATAATAATTATGGATCTAATTCCATTCTTCTACATGTAGACTCCTAGCTAGATCAGCATTAATAGTTGAAGATGCTTTCTTTTTTCTGGTCAACTGTCTGTAGGTCTGTGGGTTTGTTTCTGGGTCTTTGATTCTACTCCATTGATTGACTTCTCTATCTGTGTACCAACACCATGTAGTTTTTAGTCACTATTGTTCTATAGTACAGCCAGAGGTCAAGATGATATTTCTTCCATAAGTTCTTTTATTTTCAGAATTGTTTGGCTATCCTGGGTTTTTTGTATTTACCTATGAAGTTAAGAATTATCTTCTCCATGCCTATGAAAAATTGTGTTGTTACACTTTGATAGGAATTACAATGAATCTGTAGATTGCTTTTGATAAAATGACCATTATCACTATGTTAATACTACCATTCCATGAGCATGGGATATCTTTCTATCTTCTGAGTTCTTTGATTTCTTTATTCAGGGACTTGAAATTAATATAATGCAGATTTTTCACTTGCTTGGTCAGACTTATGCCAAGATATTTTATATTAAATACGGCTATTGCAAATGTTGTTGTTTCTCTAATTTCATTCTCAGCCCATTTATCATTTGGTATAAAGAAAGGATACTGAAATTTTTTTGTTTTTTGTTTTTGTTTTTTTTTTTTTTAGTTAATTTTATATCCAGCTCATTTGCTGAAGTTGTTTATCACCTGTAAGAGTTGTTTGGTAGAATTTTCAGAGTTGTTTATGTATACTGTCATATCATCTGTATGTAGCAATCCTTCAACCTCTTCCTTTCCAATTTATATCCCATCGCTCTTCATCTGTAGTTTTATTTCTCTAGCTAGAAGTTAAAGTAAAATATTTGAAGAGATAGGGACTGAACATTCTTCTCTTGTTGCTGATTTTAATGGAATTGCATAAGTTGTTCTCCATTTCATTTAATAGTAGCAATTGGCTTACTATATATTGCTGAGATTATGTTTAGATATGTGTTTTGTATCCCAGATCTCTCCAAGTGTTTTATCAAGAAAGTGTGTTGAATTTTGTCAAAGCCTTTTTCAGCATCTAATGAGATAATCATGTGATTTTTTTCATTCTCTTCATATAGTGAATTACATTGATGGATTTTTGTACATTGAACTATCCTGAATCTCTGGGATGATGTCTACTTGATCTTGGTGAATGATGTTTTTGGTACCTTCTTGGATTCAGTTTAGGAAAATTTTATTTAATATTTTTACTCCCATGTTGATAATTAAAATCGATCTGAAGTTCTCTTTCTTTCCTGTGTCATTGTGTAGTTTAGGTGTCAGGTTGACCATGACCTCATAGGATGAATTAGGTAGTGTTCCTTCTGTTTCTGTTTTGTGGAATATTAACACTATCTCTTCTTTGAAAGTCTAGTATAATTCTTTACTAAAACCATCTAGTGCTGAGCTTTTTCTGGTTGAAGGACTTCTAATGACTGCTTCTATTTCCTTCAGGGTTATGGGATACCTTAGATCATTTATCTGATCTTGATTCAACTTTGGTAAGTGGTATCTGTGTAGAAAATTTCCCATTTCACTTACATTTTCCAGTTTTGTGGTATACAGGCTTTTAAAAGAAGACCTAATAATTATTTGAATTTCCTCAGTTTCTGTTCTTATGTCTTGCTTTTCATTTCTGATTTTATTAATTTGCATAGTCTTTGTGTATTTAGATATTTTGGCTAATGGTTTGTCTACCTTATTGATTTTCTCAAAGAACCAAGTCTTGGTTTTGTTAATTTTTTGTATTGCTCTCTCTTTGTTTCTGATTCATTGATTTCAACCCTCATTTTGATTATATCCTGCCTTCTACCACTTTTTGCTGTGCTTGTGTCTTTTTTGTCCTAAATCTTTCAAATATACTGCTAAGTTGTTATTATGAGATCTCTCCAATTTCTTTATGAAGGTAATTAGTGTTACAAATTTTCTCCTTAGCACTTCTTTCATTGTGTCCCATAAATTTGGGTATTTTGCACATTCATTTCATTGAATTCAAGAAGGTTTATAAGTTCATTCTTTATTTCTTCCCTGACCAAGTAATCATTGCATAGTACAATGCAATTCTCAAAAGAAAGAAGGAAATTGAAATAGCATCACCATCATAATTTTCCCTCAATGACTAAAGTTGGATTTCAACATCATCAAATATAAAAAAAAAAACTTATGAACTTATGGAAACAGATCAACTCTCTCCTGAAGGAAAGGCAGCAGTTAAGAAATAAATTAAAGACATTTTAGAGTAGAATAATATAAATACATGATATATTCAAACTTACAATAAATACTGAGAGCATTTTTAAGAAGCACGTTCATAGTACTAAGTGCATACATAAACAATTTTTGAGAGATCTAATATTAACAACTTAACAGCACACTTGAAAGCTCAATTTAAAAAGAAAAATACATACTTTAAAGAGTGTATGGAAAGAAATGAACAGTCTTAGAGATGAAATAAAATATAAAGAAATAATAAAAATAATGGAACAATGAGTTTGTTCTTTGAGAAAAATCAATAAGCTTGACAATCCCCCATCCAAATTAACTAATGTTAGAGAGAGAACATCCAATTTAACAGAATAAGAAAAGAAAAGGTGGTCAAAATAATAGACACTGAAGAAATACAGAGGATAATTAGGGTATATTTTAACAGCCTGTACTCTACCAAATAAGAAAATCTAAAAGAAATATATAATTTTCTCCATATATACCACTTACTAATGTTAAAACAAGATTATATGAGCTATCTAAATATACTAATAACCCTAGTAAAGCAGGAGTGATTAAAAGTCTGCAAACACAAAAACAAAAATGCAAATAACCAGGTAATTATAGTGCAGAATTTTTATAGATATTCAAAGATTTAATGCCAACACTCCTCAAATTATTTCAAAAACTAGAAATAGAATGAATATTTTCCAATTTGATTTATGAAGCCATAATTATTCTGGTATACAACATATATAAAAAGCTACTACCAATTTCAAAGAAAACTACAAACCAATTTCTTTTATGAACATATGTCTTAGTGTTTTACTGTTTTTAACAGAAGCCATGACCAAGGTATCTCTTATAAAGACAGCATTTAATTAGGGCTGGCTTACAGGTTCAGAGGTTCAGTCCATTATCATCAAGGTTGGGAATATGGCAGCATCCAAGCAGTCATGCTGCAGGAGGAGCTGAGAATTCTACATCTTCATCTGAAGGCTGCTAGGAGAATACTGATTTCCAGGCAGTTAGGATGAGGGCCTTAAAGCCCACAACCACAGTGGCACACCTACTCCAACAAGGCCATATGTGAACTCTAGCAGGGCCACAATATCTAATAGTGACACTCCTGGGGCCAAGCATATACAAGCCATCAAAACATAGATTAAAAAAAAACTTCTCAATAAAATACCTGCAAAGCTTGTCCAGAAATACAACAAAATTATAACCTACAATGACCAAGTAGGCCTCCTCCCAGTATTGCAGGGATGGTTCAACATATTTTAATTGAAAATCTAATCTCCCACATGAGCAAAATGAAAGACAAAAACTACATGACATTATTATTATTATTATTATTATTATTATTATTATTATTATTATTATTATTGTTAGGGTATTTTTTGAGACAGGGTTTCTCTGTGTAGCCCTGACTGTCCTGGAACTCACTCTGTAGACTAGGCTGGCCTCAAAATCAGAAATCCACCTGCCTCTGTCTCCCAAGTGCTGGGATTAAAGGTGTACGCCACCACTGCCTGGCCACAAGACCATATTATTAAATATCTAAAAAACTTCTTGCAAAAGTCAACACCCTTCCCAGGACTTGTTTTCAGTTGTCATCTCCTGGTGGATGATTGTCTTTGCTTGTGCTCCATATAGAAAGGAAACATTTCTTCTTTGCCCCTCTTACCACAGGATCTAAAACTAATCTTGAATGGAAAGTTCTTGCTTCTGTCTACATGCAGTTTCTTATTTTCAGAGTGAGCATTTTGTGAAGTGTTGGCCATTCTGATTTAAAAAACTCACTGGGATACAGGGGACATACCTAAACCTGATAAAGGCAATTTTACGCAAGCCTATAGCCAACATCAACTTAAATGGGGAAAAACTCAATGAGATTCTACTAAAATCAGGAATTAAGTAAGATTTTTCTTTCTCCATACCTACTCAACATGATACTTCAACTCTTAGCTAGAGCAGTAATACAACTAAAGGTGAACAAAAATTACAAACTAGAAAGAAAATATTGTCTTTTTTTGGGCAAATGATATGATAGCATTATAAGTGTCCCTAAAAATCCCACCAGGATACTCCTACAGCTAATAAACACTTTCAGAAAAGTAGCTGGATAAAAAAAATCTTTTCCTCCAAGTCAGTAGCCTTCCTATTTACAAACAACAAAGGTATTTAAAGGTGAATCAGAAAATTATCTTCCAGAGTATCCTCAACATTATTAAATATCTTATGGTAACTCTAACTAAGCAAATGGAATGACAATGACATTTCACTTAAATGACAAAACTTTGAGTCATTAAAGAAAGAAATTGAAGATGATGTCATAAGAAGGAAAGATCTCCCATACAAACAGATCAGTAAGATTCATGTATTAAAAATGTCCATCATATGAAAAACAATCTACACATTCAGTTCTCACCAAACTCCCACACAATTCTTCACAGATCCTGCAAAGAAAATCTTCAACTTCCCCTGAAAAAAAGAACTGCTGAAGGTATTTCGGCCCCCATTCAATGTTGTACTTCAGAGATATTGTAACAAAAATAGCAAAAGGTGTTGGCCAAGTAGGATGGTTTCAGTTTAAAGAATCCAAATAGGTCCATATTTATCATTTTGCACAACATTCAACCCCAAAGACCTCAACATTAAACCAGATATACAAAAAGTAATAGAAGCGACAGTGGGAAACAGTCTTGAACTTATTGGCACCTGAAGAGACTGAACACAACATTGCTAGTACAGACACTAAATTTAAAAATTAATCAATGGAACCTCATGAAACTAAAAGGTTTTGACAGTGCAAAGGACACTATCATTTATATAAAATGGCAGTCTTCTCAAAAGGATTTTTTTTTCTCAACTATACATCCAATAGAGGGCTAATACCCAAAAATAAGAACTCAGAAAACCATATATTAAGCAAACAAATACCTGATTTAAAAAAGGTATGCACATTTGAATAGAGGTTCTTAAATGTGAAACTTTAAATAATGACATATTAAATAAATATTCAACATCAAGGATCATCAGAAAAATACAAATGAAAACTACTCTGTGGTTTATCTTACAAATTTAAGAATGGCTGTGATCAACAAAACAAATAGCAACTCATGCTGACAAGAATATGGAGCAAGGAGAAGCCTCATTCATTGCTTGTGTAAATGCAAACTTGTAAATTTACAACGCAAATCAGTGTGATAGTTCTACAGAAAATTGGGTATTTATCTTTGAGTATGATCTAGCTACTCTTGGAAATATATCCATAAGGTTATTCTTAATACACAGACAGTTGCTGAAAAATATTTTCTGCTGCTCAATTCCTAATTGTCAGAAATTTGAAATCCATGCCTGCCATTTCATTCTCTGTGAGCCCATATGAGCCCTGCTTAGTTGATTCAGTGAACCATGGTCTTCTGTTGTCTTCCATCCCCTCGGAATCCCACAATTTTCTTTCTCCTCTTCCATAGAATTTCCATAGATTCAATGGAAGGAACTCAATAAAGACCTCCAACTTAGACTCTCTACATAATGTCTAGTTGTGGGTCTCTGCACATACTTCCATCTGCCACCAGAGGAAGCCTCTCAGGTAATGACTGTATAAAGCACTGATCCATGAGCACTATATCACTAGGAATCATGTCATTCTTTATTTATTTATTTATTTTTTGAGGTAGGAGTGAATTTTTGTTTGGTTATACTCTGGGTCTCTCTGAGCTATCTAGTGTCTAGTTACTGACTATCTAGGTAGTGTAGGTTATGGTCTCCATTTCATGTGATCGGCCTCAAGTTAAGCCAGGCATTGGTTGGCTACTCTCACATGTTTAATGCACCCATTGCTTCAGCACATCTTACAGGTGGAGAATGTTAGAGATCAAATGATTTATGGCTGGGCTGGTTTCCAGTTTTCTCTTTTTGCATTCTGTAGAATACCTTCCCATAATAAAGACACTAAAATATAGGAACGAATGATCCACAAAGGCACCTACTCAATCTTTATGTTTATTAAATTGTATGAATGTTGTCCTTGGTATTCAGGTCCTACTGTCAGTTTTCTGAAAGAGACCCTCTGTCCTAGCAATGTTTTATCTTATTATATCTTGTGATATTTTACTTTATGATTATTCCTCAGAAGCCAGTTGTTTTCTAATGAGCCACAGGATGAATTAGGATCTGCATGTGATTGAGGGAATGTGGCAGGAACTGAGAGAGAGGAGGGGAAACAGTAATCATATTATGTGGTAATAAAAATAGTTTTTATTTTAAAAAAGAATGAACTTAGTCACTTATTCATTGCTAATGCTACATGAGAGTTCTGGTATGTTTCATATAGAATTTCAGGTCATGAATTAATGGTGAGTATTTAGAGTCCAATTCAAGTCAAAGAGCTGGTGGAAGCCTTCCTCTTTTAATATAGTTACTATATACTTTGCACAGTTGTGCATTATATGAACTAGGAAAAGACCCTAGGCAACTGTGTTTTTCTTCTTCTTTTGATTGATAAATCTGTGACTTTATAAACTGTCAGTGTACTGTTCTAACAGCTGGCCACTACTTTTTAATCAAATAAATTCCCATTGTTTTATTAAAATTGAAGAAGAAACACATAATACATTGGGAACTTTTCATTGAAAAACAAAAATGGAGTTTTGCTATAAGCATATACTAATGTCTTTAACTGTCCCTTTCCCTGATTTTACCAACATTTACTTTATTTTACAGAGCAATGGGAAGTTATTTAGTTGTAAATTTAACTAAATCAATGAAAATATCTAACATTTTAATAGTACTATTTCAATTTTATACATACCATAAAAAGCTGTTTATTATAACATAATATCACATATAATATTAGAATTGAGAAAAACATGTAAGATGGGATGACATAATCTGCCTACAACAAGAAGTATTTTTACTATTAACATTATAGCACATGTGAATTACTATCCTCTACTTATGCTTTAAAAAATCCCAATTAATAGAAAAATTCTAATTTCTGTCAGTTTTAAAAACATTCCTTTTTATTTTTTTATCTTGTGCTTTTGAAGATACAACTCATTCTGAGTCAAGTTCTGTCTTAGGTATATGTTTAGCATTTTAAAAACGGTTCATCTTTTTTTCTAATTTTATATCAAGTACTCTATTTTCTCTTTATAATGTTAATAACATTCTATTTTTTGTGTACCTGAGAACTTTCTACTGCTCACCTTTTACAAAGCTCATATATATATATATATATATATATATATATATATATATATATATGTATATGTATATGTATATATGTATATATACATATACACATATATATGTATGTGTTATAGCAATATTTAAATACTCATATCAATTAATATACATATGAATATATCTCATAGGCAAAATATTTATATAGGTTTTCACTCAATTCTTCAAATTATGTTGTATTGAAAAATACTAAGCTATTTCCTACCTCATTCTCTCTTAGCTACCAGTCCTCCTTCATCACGCTTCACAGGCATGCTCCCGGGAATGAGCTGTCCCAGGAGGTGTTTGCCTACTCCCACAGCTTCCCTGTGTCACTGAAGTTGGCTTCTGATAAGTAAAGGAATAGATTTATAAACTGGCCAAGAAAAGCCTGACTCCCTCCCAGACAGGTGTGATCCCGAGGGACTCACATGGTGTGGCACAGCTCTGTTTTGTGACTGGTAATAAAATCTTGAGAATTTTGAATTCCAAAGGCCTAGCCCTTAATCTCCTGAGGATCTACCATTTGGAGACTAAGATAGCAGGTGCTGTCCAAAAGCATCCTGAGACTAACAGAAAGGATAAGGATTTAAATTCTGCATGGTTCTGATAGAGAGCAAAATCCATGGATTGTTGTGTTACTATAAGACTGCAGGCGCTCCAACCCAATTGGAAAAAATGGTTTGTCCACAGCCTCTGCTCTAGTGGCATTAATTTTGTTGTGTAGACAAAGATCAAAATTACTTTGAGTAAAAAGCAGAAAAGTAAAAGAAAAAGAAAAGAAAATATTAAAGTTTATTTAAGAAAACCAATCTATTTGTCAAGAACAAAGTGTGGTCCTCCCTTCTCCCCAAGGTCATTGGTTACCATCCTATGAAGACAAAGGGAGCAGAATGGATGCATAGTTTAGTAGGAAATCTTTGGATCCATGAATGAAAGATACACATATTCACAAACACACAAGCTTATTTTTAATATGCAGTCTAGCTCAATGGCTGAGCACTTCTAATCCTCTTCCTGGTACTGTAGGCCCAATTGGGTGAAATGACCAGTGGCCACTTACCCAAGAATCTCATGTGGATGGTTGGCTTTATCTCCTGCAACTCCTATGTCTATCTATATCCCACTCCTTCATGGCAATTTCTCAGTCTCCTTTTTTCCAGTTCCTAGCCTGTGCAAATCTCAAGGTCCCACTCAGTCTCCCTCTTCTCAACTATTGGCCACTGGCATCATCTCTGATTAATTTTAAACAATTGGGGACAAGGAATTTCAGCATTTGGACATGCAGATTTCTGATTAAATCAAAACATTAGAACCAATCAGAACAGGGCTTCAAATGGCCTGTGAGTGCTAACAGAAATAATGACCCTCCAGGATTAGCTTCAGGGAGACAGATCAACTTTAATTGGCATGATTTAATCAAAGGTTCTATAATTTTGAGGAAGTAATATCTATGGTAGACAAAGGTCAATAGCTGAAGGCTAAGATACTGAGATGCCTTATTAGCATGGAAAGGCATTCCAGGAATCCCAGATGCTTGCTGAACTGGGTTCTCATCAGGAGATAGGAAGCAGAACCTGAAATCTCACCAAGGCTCTGTGAGATTCCAAAGGCAGAGAGTATGGAGGATTTGAGCTCCCTAAATAAGGTCGGAGAAATAGAAGCCCTGGTGGCAAAGGCAGTCTGCCATTTTACATGAAGTTCCTGGCTTTCTGGAAGGTCAGGTTTTGACCTTAATTAGCAGCTTTTCTCCACACAAAGCACATTTCACTCCTTAATTGAAAGGTCACTCTATATTTGTATTAAAATAAAAGTAAAATTAAAATTATTAACATATATATGAATCATTGAGACCAAATCAAAGAAGATACTATGCAGGCAGTCTGGAAAATCAGACAAACCAAGCAGTATCAAAGAAGGAGAGAGCAGCTGAGCTTCCTGTAAGAGACATAGCCCAAGTGGACAGTCATTTGGAAAGGACATTCTACACACTATTGAGCTGTGTGTAGGTTGTGAAGTGTGCCCTGGGTTTCTAGATTGTGATAGATGACACCCATATTTTGGTCAGCTTTGGTGATAAAGTTGTCTTTCAATCATTTCTGCTCCTGTAAGTAACCCCGTATGTATCTTATACACATGCATGAGCATACCACAGGGTAGCTCCCCCCATAATATGTCCGTGTGATAGTCCAATCAGCGACTTCCTTGTTACTCTGTGGGGATGGAGCTTTCAAATGTAACTAGAACCCAGTTGGAGGTGTGGTGAATAGCAGGAGATGGGCAGAGAGGTGTGGCTATCAGATGCAGGTCTCAAACCAGGAGGGTTACAATTCCTCCCTTTGTATTAGAAAACAAACAGAAGCCTTTTTCTTGTTAAAAACAGGAGTAGCTCAGCACACATTCTGTATGGAAATCATCATGGTGCGTTTGAGCCTCTCTCTGGCTCTGTCATCCCAGGCTATATGACACAGCCTTGGCATGTGTCTGTGTCTGGGTTGACTTTACCACCAGAGACACCGGCCTTTTCTGTACCATCCATCTATACCAAATGCCAAGATAGGTCTTTAATACTGGTAGAGTCTGGGATTTGCCACAGTCTCTCTGCAGTCTATCTTCTATGAAGTCCATGTGAAGCAGTGCTGGTATGTTGAGGCCCGACCCTGTTTAGTCTCTGAGATCAGACGAGATCAGGTACGTTCAGGGTGGTATGGCCGTAGACATTTTAGTTGAATTCTGTAGCAGCTCCCAAGCTAAGAGCCTTTTCAATGGCTTTGCCTTCAATAGGCTTTTAGTTCAATTATCAGTAAGTGACTTTCACGTAGAAGCTTCAGGAGTGAGCAAATTTTGATTATCTTTTGGACTCCAGGAATGAGTCTGCATGATATAAAACTTAAAAGATTAAAAATAACAATAACTAGAAGATGTCTCAGGCACTTTAGTTGCAAATTAGCAATGCTTAGGCCCAAGGTTTGGCCTCTAGGTATAGAGGAAAACCACTGTTGACTCCTAGAAAAGGATGGAGTTTCTTATAGCCAAGTAAACTTTTGTAGGCCAATAAAAAAGAGTTCCGCCGAAAGACTCAGCACAAAAACATGTTTATAAAAGGATACTGCATCTGAATCCCCTTGACAAACAAGGGTATAAGACTGCCATTTCATAATGGATTATTAAACCCAGTGAAAGGCAGCATGTTTTTAAATATGAGCAACAAGGAAAGCATGCCTTAAAAGATGGAAAAAAATGAAAAAAATGAAAATGAAAATGAAATATTTAACATAATCAAAAGGCAAACATGTCTTTTAACACAAGTGAAAAACTGGGGTGGAGAGCATACTCCCCCTCCTTTCAATATTCAAATAAAAAATTAACAACATTAGGCGCCATCTGTTGGCCACCTGTACCAATGTTATTAAAGAAAGGGTTCTACTGGAAATAGGAGTAGAAATAGATAGGAAAAGATAGAAGGAGATATGAGAGAGTGTCCACAGAAATACCTACCCACACGTGGAAGGGTAAAAATTAGACAGCAGAGTTTACCGTTCAGCCATCTTGAATTTAATGAATCCCCTTTGTTCCCTCAACAGGTAAAATACCTGGGGCATAAACCACTCCCCCCACAATACGTCCCTGTGACAGTCCAATCAGTGACTTCCTTGTTACTTTGTGGGGGTGGAACTTTCGAATGTAACTAGAACCCAGTTGGAGGCGTGGTGAATAGCAGGAGATGGGCAGAGAGGTGTGGCTATCAGAAGAAGGTCTCAAACCAGGAGGATTACAGTTTCTTTGTGTTGTTTGAGGGGAAACCAGAAAAGGAGGTATCATTTGAAATGTAAATAAAGAAAATATCTAATAAATTTTTTTTCAAGCCATAAAAAATGTGGAGACACAAACAAACATCTACTTACCCCAGATAGAGAACTAATGACAGACCCAGAGATTCATAACACCTATGTCATATTTGGTAAATTATTGACTTTTGTTTAATTTTATATGCATGTGTATAAGATATATATAGGGTTACTTACAGGAGCAGAAGTGATTGAAAGACAACTTTATCACCAAAGCTGACTAAAACATGGGTGTCATCTATCATAATCTAGAAACCCAGGGCACACTTCACAACCTATACACAGCTCAATAGTGTGTAGAACGTCCTTTCCAAATGACTGTTCACTTGGGCTATGTCTCTTACAGGAAGCTCAGCTGCTCTCTCCTTCTTTGATACTGCTTGATTTGTCTGATTTTCTAGACTACCTGAATAGTATCTTCTTTTGCTGGGTTCTATCTGCCCTTCCAAGCACTTCAGCTCCACTTAGATTGATTCTAAGCAGGTCTGACTGCTTAAACACTCTTCTGGATGGAGTGGAAAGTAAATCTACTCAGTTTTAGGGACTCCCTGGGGATATTTTGAGTTATCTACTTCCTTTCTTAAGGGAAATATTCCCTACTTATTTCACCTCTGCTTAGAACATCCTATTGTTTGACTATTCTTTTAACATTTTGCCTTATTATTTTTTTTATTAAGGATGGGAGATTTTAATCTAGGAGGAAATGGCTCCAACACAGTTTTACGGTGACAATATTTGAAAAGAAAATGATCAATTAAAAAGTATTATACAAGAAAAAAGTTTAACACAAATAAATTTTTGGTTTAAATCTATGGTTATCTTTACATTCTTCTTATTCTTGGTTCAAGTTATGGTAACTATAAATGGGAATTTTATTTGTATAGTACTTAAAATATATTGCATATTCACTCTGTACATGTTTTTCTTTCCAAGTATTATGCTCTCTATGTATGTGTGCGTGTGTGTGTGTGCGTGCATGTGTGTGTGTGTGAATCTACTCCAGAAATCAACCTAGAGTCTTTTGTTTTGTATAGCTTGTTCCTTTCTTGAGCCATAATTTCTCAATGCCCTGGAACTGGATAAAAGAATAGGCTAGCTTGCTATCAAGCACTAGCAATCTAGCCTGAATATACTAGAAGAATACCTGTTATTTGCTGTATAAATTCTGATATGTAGCATAGATAGTCATTCCTGAGTTTTTTTGTTTGTTTATGTTAATGTATAAGTACTACCTAATGTACTCAGCTCCTTGTGGGTGAATGTATGAGCTCTCTCTTAAGTCTATATCTAGCATTCCAATGGACAAGCAGAAACACAGCAATCTAAAATAAAACTAAGCCAAGTTATTTTCTGAGCCATCCTCACAACTTCATCTCATTTAAATTCTCTGAATTTTATAGAAGTATAGATGAAAGGATGGTAGAGTATTAATATCATCCATACACACACTTTACTTTGAAATTCTCCTGAGGCTTTTCTCATTTGTATGCATATCCTCTCACATTTCCCTGCTTTCTGGGGCTTCCATGACCCTAATCAGTCCAGGACATCTTTTCAGGAGTCATCTGTAGGTCTGCCTTTCCTGGTAATTGGCTACTGTTCTTTTTGAGTTAATGACTTCTATATCTTCTTTGGTTTCAGATTAGGATATGCTATTATTATCAACATGTCTACTTTCATGCATTTAATTTCTAAATGGAAATAGTAATATTTGAATATTTAGCACAATACATGACTGAAATGAATTAATAAATAACCATAGCTGTTATACTTTTTAAAATTCTCTTGAAATGCAAACATAATAAGCTGTTGGGCTTGACCTCAGAGAATCTAAGTCTAGTATAGATTGAAGAAATGAATGACTGAGGTATAGGTTCTCAAAGGAGTCATCAATTATTTTTGGATATAGCACTTCACTATGGGAGAAGATACCTGGATGCGAAAGAAAAATAAGTTCAATATAAGTAACTAAGGTTGCTAAGATTCTATAAAAGACTTAAAGAGTTTCAAATTATGAAAATAAAACTTGTGACAGCTTGAACTGGATTTGGGCACAATAATTAAAGGAGTAATGAAATAAGTATATACAAAGGGGATCTAATTAATTTTTAAGTAATTAGTGTGCTATTCTTCCTCCAAATGCAATCTGGTTTCCTAAGCACAAATAACTGCTCTCTGTTAACATCTATGATTTTATTTGTTTAATTTATTTTTATTTTACACATCTGAGTGTGTACCTTTTTGTGTAACATTTGCATTCCTGGTGACAATGGAATGTGTAAGAGAGATTGTAATCTTCAAATTGCAGATAGAGACTGCTGTGTGCTGTCATGTCACTGCTATTAACCAAACCTGAGTTCACTGTAAGAGGAACAAGTGTTCTTAATTGTTGATTCATTGCTTCAGCCTCATATTTGGAGACTTATTGTCAATTTGTGTCAAAACACAACTTTTCTTGTAGTTTCTAAAGTTTACTTACTTATTTCTCTTGCTATGAACTGAATGTGTGTTCATTGACAAAAATTTTAAATCCCACTATTTCATGATGTTTTGTGTGGTTATTGTTTTGTTGTGGGTGGTGCTGTTTTTGTGTTTCTGCTACTTTAATTGTGAAGGAAAGTTCTTAAAGAATATGATTGGCTCTTATATGAAGAGACATGGGAAATATCACTTAGCTTTTGCCTTCCTGCCATATCAGATTGAACAAGAAGAATGTTTCATCCCAAACACAAGAAGGCTAATGTCAGGACTTGCTTTTCTCATTCTTGGGAATATTAAACCTACTATATAGGCCATTTGTGCCAGCTTGCCTACATTTGTCACACCTCTAAATACATAACAAAGTACAAACAATTTTCATAGGCTGAGGGGCTGTGCAAGAAAAAAATTGAAAGAATGAAAGAAACACAATTACTAGAAATATAACTTTCACATTAATTAATCATCAAAGGCTATTAAAAGGTTTCTATTGGAAACCTACATCCTCAAGTGTTAAGTTGTTAGACATATTAAAATGAAAAAAATTATTCCATAGAATAACTGATGAAACATAGAGGGTTCCATTTCATACAAGTGTCAGTGGGTAGCTAATTTCTCATGGTGTTCTTCTGCATTCTCTTCCTCCCTATCTCAATCCTTCCTTCTCTCATTCCTCCCTTCTTTCCTTATCTACTTCCTCCTTTCTTTCCTTCCTTCTTTCCTTCCTTCTTTCCTACCTTTCTTCCTCCTTCTCTGACTTCATAATATTCTACCTCTCCTTGGACTCTAATTATTTTATATGTTCACTGTTTCTTCAGAGGTTTAAAGAATTATTTGTTACTTTTGTCTTTTCTTGTCAGAGATAGAATATAAAATTGTCTTATTTTTATACATCTGAAAATGTTTTGGACTGGGAAATTGAAAGGAAAACAAAATATTTTATTCCATTGTTTCTCTTTTTCCGGTACATGTTGATAAGAATGTACTTATGAAAACTTCAAGGGTGAAACTTTTTATTTCTAACATTTTTAAAGATAAGGGCTGAAAGAGAAGTACTGGATCTCTCAAGAGATAACACATTCTCACACGTTTTCTAGTGCTATTTCTTCATCAAAGAAAGTTCACATGAAGAAAAGGAACTCAACTTCCCCAAGTTTTGTGATTCACCTATCACTAATTTAAAGGGTCATTACTCATTCTGTTTCAAAGGAACACCAAGGAAGATCCCTGCCTATATCTTTTAATCAGTGAGTGTGATGTGAGGTTCTCCTGAGAGGGAAGAGGGAAAGGAAATACATATTTCAGAATCAAGACTTTTCAGAATCTTAGAATTGGTGTGGGGCTCAACTACTCTTTCCAAAGTGTACCATAAACATACTTTCCTGTTGTTTTCATATATATATATATATATATATATATATATATATATATGAACTTAAGTTTAATCTTTGAGGTGTATTTTCTCCTTAGAATGGTACCTAATTAAATTTGAGAGCGGCATTTAGTATTTGGAAAAAAATGAACTAGAGGGAACATCCAGGAAAAGAAGAAAATAAATGTAATATCTTAGGGCAAGGCTTCAGAAGAGGAATCACATAATGCACTTTTGGCCTCATTCTGACCAATTCTCATTTCTATTCAATTTTGAAGAAATTAATAATAATATCATATACAATTCAAATCCATAAATGTAACTTTTCTCATCCATGTATTTTAATTAATTCTTCAGTTGTTCAGTATCAGATTAGCTTAGTTTAATATCCCACTTAAGTAGTTTAATTTTCTGTTCTGAGAATGATTCCAAAGTTTGAAGAAAATATCTTGTATATTCCACGAGTGCATCACCTATCAATTAAAATGTCTATGATTTATGACTTATGCAAGAAACACAAGTGGGACGTCTGAGAGGCAGAGAAGATTCTGAGAAAGAGCTAGTTGTGGAGAGATTTGCCAGGAAGATGTGAGGTGACAGATGTATGGTACTGGTAACCAGCCACATGGCAGAGTTAGGTTAAAGCAAATGGCATTATTATGAGTTATGATTCTAGTCAGAGAGGAGCCTAGCTATATGGCCAAGATGTTCATGAATATATATTTAGTCTGAGTCTTATTTCTGGCAGCATATAACTGGGAGCAAAAACAAGACCTAGTGTCTACTCAGAGCATTTTCTTGAGACATATTTACTCTTTTTCCTTTTGTTTGATTTTCAAAAATCAACTTAAGTAAATCTATTTGCTTATTATTTTCTTTCTTACAATTATTTCCCTTCTATCAAATCATTATGAGTGTTACTATTGCTTTATTATACTCCACCTCTTCCAACTAAAAAGGCAGGAATGTAGGCTCTGAGACAGCAATGACCTTATTTGTTCATCAATGCTATTAATTATCTACATGTGCGTAATATGATTAATTTGAATAAAGTTTATCTTCCTTGTTTGGAAAAGTAGGATATAGATCTAGTTTAAATATTATTTAAGAACTGACCAGGAAATCAATCAATTTTAAATATTGTTTATGCATTTGCTTAGGTTGTACAAAATTATTTACAATGAGGATATCTAGAACAATTATAGAACAATTGAATCATATAGTTGAAATGAAGCCTAAATCATATATCTCAACTTCAAGTTTATTTATATTATATCAATATAATGCTGTATCTCAAATAATAATACTTTTATAAAAATACATTTCACATAGACATATTTGAAAACTTGAAAAATGCTACAGAAATCATGTCTAGTCTAAACATAAAAGCCAAAGGAGTATGAATAAAGTAATTTGATATGTATGCTTGGAAATTACTCTGACACCTCATGAAAATAAGACTCTATGGTACAAAAATGTTATTTTATTCAGTAATTTTTGAAAAATTAACTCTATGTATTGATATACATAGGAATTTCTAAAATGGACAAAATATGTCAGAAAGTTTTATTTCTGAAAAAATTATATGATAAACAAACTTTAAACTAAAACTAGAGAGGTGGATCAGCAGTGAAGAATAAATACTGTTACTGCAGAGGTCCCTAAAATGTTTCCCAGCAGCCATAGTTTATAAGTACCTATACCAGTAGCTACAGGCCATCCCATGTCTTT
Organism: Mastomys coucha; assembly: GCF_008632895.1. Lineage (NCBI taxonomy): Eukaryota > Metazoa > Chordata > Mammalia > Rodentia > Muridae > Mastomys > Mastomys coucha. Next base: position 85,806,591 of record NW_022196913.1, read on the forward strand.
TCTTGGCCAACATAGACCACCTGCATACACATGCACATATCCTTCAGTATATATCCTTTCATATGTAAGTCTTTCATGAAAAGAATTTGTTCTATAATTTCTTGTAGACAGCATGATGTAGCTCAGGCTGGTTTCAGTGTATGTGTGTATATACACATACATACATACATACATACATACATACATATGTATACATATGTAAATATATACATGCCTAAAATATAGATTAAATGTCTCAACTAGCATGTGTATAGTAGAGGATTGCAAAGTTGATCATCAGTGGGAGGAGAGGCCCTTGGCCCTGTGAAGGTTCTGTGCCCCAGTGTAGGGAAATGCCAGGGCCAATAAGTAGGAGAAGGTGGGGTGGCAATCATGGGGAGGGGGAAGGCAACATGGGTTTATTCTTGTTGTTTTCGTTTTTTTGTTTGTTTGTTTGTTTTTTGGAGGGGAAACTGGGAAAGGAGAAATCATATGACATGTAAATAAAGAAAATATCTAATTAAAAAAAACAAATTGCGACTCTCCAGTGAGAGCTGCCATCTTCTCTCCGTGAGTTCCTAAGCCGGGAGCAGTCAGCAGGGAGGCACAGGCCCCAGGAGTCACAGGGGAGCCGCCTCCGGGCAGCAGGGACAGAATCCTCTCAGCTTCCAAGTGGCAGAGGTGGATCAGCAACCTTAGCTGCCCCTCCCTTGCACGATGTGGGTCTGCCTCCAGGGACCTCTTTGACCCGACTCTCCAGTGAGAGCTGCCATCTTCTCTCTGGTGAGTTCCTAAGCCTGGAACAGTCAGCAGGGAGGCACAGGCCCCAGGAGTCACAGGGGAGCTGCCGCCTGGGCGGCAGGGACAAAATCCTCTCAGCTTCCAAGTGGCAGAGGTGGATCAGCAACCTTAGCTGCCCCTCCCTTGAACAAGGAGGGTCTGCCTCCAGGGACCGCTTTGACCGGAGTCTCTAGTGAGAGCCCCCATCTTCTCTCCAGTGAGTTCCTAAGCCTGGAGCAGTCAGCAGGGAGGCACAGGCCCCAAGAGTCGCAGGGGAGCCGCCAGGTGGCAGGGACAGGACAAGCTCCGGTCAGAGTCACTAAGAACATCTATCACCAAAAATCAAGAGATGGTGAAAGGCAAACGCAAGAATCCTACCAACAGAAACCAAGACTACTTGGCTTCATTAGAACCTAGTACTCCCACTGCAGCAAGTCCTGGATATTCCAAAACATTGGAAAAGCAAGAATTGGACCTAAAAGAATATCTCACAATGCTGATAGAGGGACTTAAGAAGGACACGAATAACTCCCTTAAAGAAATAAAGGAGA
>NW_022196913.1:85816631-85854286 GCF_008632895.1 Mastomys coucha
TGTTTTTTGGAGGGGAAACTGGGAATGGAGAAAGTTACATGTAAATAAAGAAAATATCAAAAAAAAATTGCTAGAGGTAGTTCCAGAATATATTGGCTAGTGTATAATTGATTTTATAGCATTTTATTAAAGTTACAATTGAGAATGATGATATTATATATAATAAGTATTATGTATGATTAAAGTATTTAAACTTTAGTAGTTTTTTTTATCAGTTTGTATTTACTTTCTTAGTGAATGTGTCTATGTGGGTGGACAGGCACAAACTCTGGAAAGTATGTGAATGTCAGAGGACAAATTGTAGGAGTTAAAACCTTTGTTCCATCCTGTGGGTCCCAGAAATCTAATTTGAGTCATCATGCATGATGTGAGATGCCCTTTACTAATAAGTCATTTTGAGGGCACTTTAACATTTTTCAAATTCAAACTTTATTTCCTTAGGTAAACCAAACACTTTATTAAAATATATTTATGTCTTTCACTATTTATGTTATTATTACTAAACATCTTAATAAAGTATACTCACCTGACCCAAAGGTAATTCTGGATATATTTAATGTATAAATCTTTGATGCATTTTATTTCCAATGTGCATAAGTTATAAGAATTTTGATACTCTCTGTGTGGGAGGATGAGTTGTCTGTGTTTCTTTTTCATAAAAATGCATACACAATAATTTTATCTACCCAAACGTATGTTCCTTTTATTTTATACTAGTCTGAAAATCATGGCTTGAAATCTTATAGCCTAAGAGAATGATAAAGGAAGTGGCCCTTCTGATAACAGACAGGTAATGAAAAACAACCTATGTAATGGAATTAGTGGTCTACAGGAGGCCTCTCAAGAGCCTTTCTTCCTTTCCACCATTTGAGAACATCTAGATAGTGATGCAGGCTATGGGAAGTTGGTCTTCAGCTGGCACTCACTCTCTTTGAAATTACCCTTACACTGCACGGTACAATTCATGTTTCCATTGTTGCTACATTAACTAGTCTATAATAATTGTCCATATTAAGACAACCCCATTTCATCCTAATGTGTCAAAATAATAATAGTATTAGAGCTTTATAAATAAAACAAGTTTTATATGTAAGTGTAAAAATGTTTCATGAAAAACATTTGTTCTATAATTTCTGGTAGACAGTCTGGTGTGGCTCAGGCTGTTTTCCAACTAATAATACTGCCTTGTTAAATCAAATGTAAGATTATGGGCACACTGAATCACTTCCAGCCCCAGACATCTTATAAATCAACAATGTCTCATTGCAGGTAGTTAATATAATAGTGCATTTGTTATTTAATGAAACACTTGCCTTCTTGGCATTTATCTGAAAAAATTATATCCTTTTTAAATCTCTACCGTTTTACCAATCAGAAATAACCTTCCCAGCCCTTGCGCTGTTTAAGGGTTATTGTAAATATATATTTAAAAAATCTGTACTATTTTCTAAACTATCTTATTACCAGTGTTCATCTTCATGCTAATCTATTTCCATTATTGATAAAGCTAAAAAGTACAATATCCTTAAATAAATGTATTCCAGCCACTATTACATCTATTTGTACTTGGCTTTGGGTGGTATTCTGCATCTGACTAATAATTATAATCCAGAACTATTGTTTCATGCTGGAAATCAGCCTGTTCTTACTACACTTTTTCCTGGGGTTGTGTAAATCCTTATAATGTTTAACAGACCAGCTCTCAACCATGTTAAGACATCAATTGCCTCTTATTAAACTCTTAATAACTTCAGAATCATTCTTTGGCCAGAAATCGCCACATGACCTTCATATTCATCATTTACAAACTGTTTTAAAGAATTCCATTTGTACCTAGAGTCTATTGTGAAAATTAATTGAGTTCACTCACATAGAAAAATCACTTCAAAGAAAATCCTTCAAAATTATTAGATATAACTTTTACCTGTTCTTTTCCAAATATGCCTAAGAGATAATGATTCTCTTATATATTTTTAAGCTAAAATAATACAAAAATGTATAGTTTTAAAACTATAAAATTAAAATATGTCTTTGTAAAATTTTTACCCCAAAAGAATGCAAATATCGGTTAAGGGGTAACATGCTTTATGATCAAGAAAATAATTTCACATTGTAGCCTTGACTTCTATACATTTTCTTGAAAACCTTCTTTAAACTTCTAGGAAATACATTTACTATATCTAAACCCTGTAATATCCAATGTCCTATGTTTTTTTTTCTATTGCTGTAATAAAGTGTTCTGACCAAAAGAAAATTGGACAGGAATGGGTTTATTTGGCTTTTGCTAACATATCACAATCCTTCATTGAGGAATGTCAGAGCGGAAATTAATTCAGGAATGAGAGGCAGGAATTAAGCTTGAGAGCACAGTGGAACAGTTTGCAGGTTTTATTTCCAGGCTTTATGCTGGTCTTACACAACCAGCACTACCTGTCCATGAGTGATACATTCTACATTGGATGAGGCACTCCAGCATCAATCCATAATCAAGAAAATGCCTCTCAACCATGACCACAGGCTAATCTAGTGGAGGCTACTTCAATAGAGGTTTCTTATTCCCATATGAATCTACACAGGGTCCTATTAACTAAACAAACCAGCACACCTAGTCATACAACTGAAATTTATTTTACAACTATAAATGTAATTATATACATAATTATATATATATGCATTGTTGTAGTTTTCTAAAACATCTAAGTGTGTGCTTAGATTTTACATAGACATCTTTGTACTATTCACAAGGTTTATATATTTTCCCTAGACCTAAGCTGGTAATTTCATGAGATTCTGACTACTTGCATGCACATGAATTTCTTTTTCTTTCAAATAAAAAGATAATTTCCCTTACCTCATGTAACATTCTTTTCTACATGACTTAATAGAAATAATTCAAAATGTAAAGCAACACTTCTAATTAACTTCAAACTACTCAGAACAAAGCTCTGAATTCTTAAATACCTAATTTGAAACTTTGAGAGTATTTGTAGTGATTTATCTAATTTATATATTTTTTATTTTCATTTTCTAATTTTATTTAATACTAGATATTAAGCCCAGGGATTTGTCCATGCTAGGCAACCATTTTACCACTAAGATACAGAGTCTAATATTGTCCTCTATGTTATTTCAATTGAGGTTTTTAGTCATCCAAAAATGAGCATGTATTAAAGGATTATCTATGAGCATCCATCACTACCAGCCCTAAACAGGATGTCTCCACAAAATCCCTCCCCTCAGACCTCAGGGAATCTTGTGGAAAGGTAGGCAGAAAAATTGGAAGAACGAGAATGGAGGGAGAATACCAAGAAACAAGACCCTTTAAGTCAACACAAACAAAGCTCATATAAACTCAGAGACTGAAGCAGCACATTCAGGGCTTGCACAGTTCTGTATCAGGTTCTTTTCATTCTATTATGGATTCCTATTCAGTGCTTTCATAGTTTTCCTAAGTCTCAGTAAGTGAGTCTCTGATTTTAAAATTTATAAAAAGGAAATGATTTACTATGTACAGTGTAGAGTATTAATTTATACATTTTAGATTTTGTTATTTATATAAAATATATTGAAATTAATGAGGTATTAAAACTTTTATAAAGTCCATTTTCTACTGGGGTTAGATCAATGGCTCATCAGTCAGAGCACTTACTGCTCTTTCAAAGGACAAGAATTCAGTTCCTAGCTTTCATATTGCATTTCTCAGTCTCTTTCTTGTAAATCTCACTGCTGTGTATCCAGTTTAGTCTTCAGGCTTTTGCAGTAAACTGCACTCTGTACATATATACTACCAGAGACACATAAAAAAGTATCAGTTATATAACCTGATGTTGTGGTTAAAATATTTAAGTCACATCATCACAAGATAAATAGTAAATAATAATTCTTATTTAAAATGTAATTAATATGTTGCTTTAGTGTACCCAAGCATTTGTACAACTACATCATGATTACTTAACATAATTGTAGTGTCAATTGTGATTCTTTTCAGTATAACATTTTTTTTTGTAAAAATTTATGGAACTCTTTATGCTTTGTTACTATTTCTCACAATCCATCATTTAAGAACAGAAGCTGAGAATTGATATACTCAAGCTGACTTGCATATAGATATACAACCATTAATACATGCACATGTAAAGCACCCAATAACTGTAGATCAATTATAAATTTATTTCTGTGTATCTGGTGTCTTCCGTAATTCCAAGATTTAATAAAAAGCAATGATTAAATCTTCTAGGCTCTTTTGCTTCCACTTGTATACCAATCAAAATGAAATGTTTCCATGGGTTTCATTTACAAAGGAATCACGCTGCTCCATTACACTGCTTATAGGCTCTTCAGCTCACTATCACCAGAGATTTGTGTGTCCATCTTTTAAATTTGTCCTTCGACAATTTACTGCATGTGTAAGTACATTTTAATCCTCCTTCTAATTCCTTCCTCATTTGTTTTCTGCCTTCCCACATCCTTTATGTTTTTCTGTTGTTGCTATTTTTGGTTTGAGACACATTCAAATTAATGAGGGTAAATCTGTGTGATCATAGAGTTGGAACTATCTAATGAAGCATGGAGGACTTTTTGGTTTGTACACAAATGAAGATAATGGAACTTGTCTGGAACTCTCCTTTGTGATGGCTAGCTTACACAATGTAAGAGGTATTATATTGTTTCTGGACTATTGATTGCTAATCCCTATGGAAGACTGGATGACCTTCTCTACTATCCAAGATGTTGACACTCTTGTCAAAATATTTCTTCAGTAGATTATATGAAATAGCAAGAACAGTTGTAAAGCTCAATCAGACCTTCTGATGGAAGCCCACATAAAACTGTTATGAAAGAAGAAATCTTTACTTTTTGCCCATTTGTCTTCAATTTTGTGGTACTTTATTTTATCCTGTTGCTGTGCATTGTATTAAATCCCAGTTATTTGATATTTGAAGACTGTAAATCACCTGCTTTCAGGGAAATGTGCAGAATCCCAGCATCAGATTTGAACTGTTAAGACATCCCACTTTTATGAAATGAAAACTTATTGTATCTTGGTCTGTCTATTATGAGAGAGCATTGTTGTACTGCGTGGTACTCAGCCTATAAAGCCAGTCTAACTGATCACATTTTAAATAATTATTTATATTTGTTCTTTTAGTCTGCATTTTAGAGAATACTTAATAAAACCCCCACAAATTACAATATTATTTTCTCTTAGAAATATTGTGTGTCCAATTGTAATGGACACTATCTCAAAAGCTGTGACCTGTACGTAGGATATGTTCTACTAGCTGAGCTGCTTTGACTGGCCTCAATGGGAGAGGAAGTTCCTAGCCTCACAGAGACCTGAAATGCCAAGGTGAGTATGATATCAGATGGTGAGGTCCCATCTGCTCAGATGAGAAGGGTAGGAGAGGGTGGGTATAGTGTAGTCAGAAGGGGTGACCAGGGATCGGGGCAGTGAGTGGGATGTAAAGTTGATAGGTAAAAAAATAAAATTAAAAAGAAGAAATACTATTTGTCCTATTTTCTAAAGTCTAAAATCTTTGTGTTTTTTGCAAGAAAGTATATATTTAAATTTATCCATTTTCGGTAGGCCTTTCAATTCATTTTCCATAACTGTACCTTAACTATGAATTTTACACAAAACAAAGTGCAAGGCTTCAAATATTAGATAAAAGATTAGATCATATATATTTAAATTATTAAAATTGTTTATATCATACTATTAATATCTCAATGCTGTAAATTTTCTAATGTATTATAACATTCAGCAATCTTTATAGTACCAGAAATTATTCAAAAGTTCCATGCTTTTTTTTTCTTCTTCTTCACATATAGGGAACAAGAGTGAATTCACATTTCACATTTTAATATGGTACTGAAAACCTCTAAGATCTCTTCATCTCTCTGTTCATACTCCTAGCACACTGTTGTTTAATGGAAATGAGATTTCAAACCCTTGAAAGTTATTTTTTAACAACTGCTTTAGTAAACAATATACAACAAATGCACACATTCCTTGGAAAGCAAGATCCTACATAACACCAGTGATAAATGGAGTAATCTGTGTTTACTGCAGAATTGGGAACTGAAATGCTGAACTGATGTTCACTTCTAGGCTATTTTTTCTATTAATAATAGCTCAATTTCCTATAATCTAAGAGAACTTTAACTAAGTTTTGTATATATATACATATATATATATATATATATACCATCAAATATATGATCAAATATTCTCTCTATTTATAATCATCACACACACACACACACACACACACACAATCATTTGTCAAGAAAATGCATCTGACTGTTTTATAAGAAATTTGACACAAATACTTTTCTCAATCAAGGCTTGCCCATTAAATATGACTTTAGGTTTGTTTAAAGTTGACAAAAAACTAACCAAAACACACAAATGTACAAACACAGAACTCTTGTTTTGTTTTGTTTTTTTGTTGTTGTTTTTGTTTTTTGTTTGTTTGTTTGTTTTTCTTTTGAGACAAGGTTTATCTGTATAGCCCTGGGTGTCCTGGACCTCACTCTGTAGACCAGGCTGGCCTCAAACTCAGAAATCCACCTGTCTCTGCCTCCCAAGTGCTGGAATTAAAGGCATGTTCCACCACTGCCAAATACACAACTGTTATTTCTTAAAATTTAAACACAGAACAGAATATTCAAATGAAAGTTAAGAAATGGCAATGCTCTCAGTCATTTTGCCATTTCCTTCATTTTATATACTGCTCATCATCTGTCTTGAATAATTTCCCACAAAATTTTACTTTTTAACTAATTATAGTGGGTTAACCTTGATGATTATTTTGTAGATGTCCATCATAGAGGTATGTTCCAGACAAGTCATTTCCAGTTCAGAAACGTTTAACTCCATACAAGTGCATGCCTACTTTTTTTTTTCCAAACTTTGCCCATATGTGATCTGGTTCCTTGGGCCTTCTCTAAGGTACTTAAACATCCCCCTACTCCTAGAACAACCAGGTTTTTGGTGGAACAATATTAACACTAGAGTACAAACAGCTACATTTCATCTTACAGCTTATAGATCATCACAAAATTAAATCAGAGTAAGAACTTGAATTAGGGTTTTATTGCTGTAAAGAAACATAATAACCCCGACAACTCTTATAAAGGAAATCATTTAAGTGAGGCTAGTTTATAGGTTCACAGGTTTATTCCATTATCATCATGATAGGAACCATGTTAGTGCACAAGCAGACGTGGTGTTGGAATAGGACCTAAGAGGTCTACATCTGGATCAGCAGACAGCAGGAAGAGAAAGAAACACTGGACCTGGCTTGAGCCCTTAGATCCTCAAAGCTCATCCCCAGTAACAAACACACTTCCTCCACTAGGCCACACAAAGCCAACCACTTGCTGATGACCAGCCACTAAAATCTATGACCATATGAAGGTCATTCCTGTGCAAACCACCACAGAACTAAAGACAAGAATGTAGAGGGAGAAACTGAAGTAGCAATCATAGAGGAATGATGGCTACTGGCTAACTCCCCCTGGCTTGTCCAGCCTGTTATCTTATACTACCTGATACCATCTACCTGATTTAGCACCACTCACAATGGTCAATACTCTCCTAGATCAATCATTAATCAAAAAATGTCCTACAGGCTTTCCTACCAGCAATATTATAAAGATATTTTATCAATTGAATTCCCTTTCTTATTACCCTTTAATATGTTTTTAAAACCATAACAATTCAGGACAATTTGTATTACATCAAATTTGTTATGGTATTATATTTTTTAATTTCTTACTTTCTGCCATTTTAATAGTCCCTCTTAGGCATTCGGTAGTTCATCTTATGGAATCCTGAATATAGAGCCACAATATGAAGTACCATGTGCTAGCCTTCAGAGTAAATAGACAAAGATATTACAATAAATGTAAACTAATAGTCATCAAACACAAATAATAAATTGCTTCTTTTTTCAGTTAATATAGTTTTGTGCTCTTTTCATATTGGGTGTACTGAATCTTATTGGTGTTTTTGCAAAAGAAAAAAAATAAGGCTATTCAGAGATACTAGAAACAAATGTGTCTTAGAGCTGTGATTATATAAATAAAAACTGAAGACTGATCTGTGGTAGCCAAACAAAATTAAGAAAAAACTACCCGACCATGCTGTAAATATGATTGTGCTTTTCTATCCTCCAGAAGATATAGAGAATACTATTTATGATCTCAATTTTGGTGTTTTTGTCTGACAGAACTACGAAATACAGGGAATATTAGGAGAGAGTATAGCTTGCTAATTTGTTTTATTAGTGTCTATTTTTTGTTCCTCTCTGTAGATTTTCTTGAATCTTGATTATGTATACTATTATATGCACACTGACTAGCTACATCAGAGAGAAGACTTGTAGAGATACTTTAATTTTACCACATGAAAAGTAGTGTGAATATAAAGGAAGAAACTGTAAATGTCAGCTACAAATTTCATCACTCCTGTACATTCAGCAATCTGAAAGAGTACACAACCTGAAAAGCTTAATTTTAAATGATGACCTTCTTTAAAGAATCTATCTGTCTCCAAATACAGGCACATTGTAAAATAATGCTTGTTATAGCATGCTCATTTCAGTTTAGATGTAATCTAATATTTATGACTTGGCCTTCAGGTTTGTATAAGAGAAAATCAAACTGGACACAAGGATGAATGTAAATGACTAGTATTCTCTAGTAGCTTTCAATTTAGGTTGACAAATTCCTCAAACACTTATTGTCTTATGAATAGTTGTGCAATGTGATATGTGTTGACATTTGTTGAAAAGAAGGACAGGCAAATCTCATAGAAACCACAGTCTACAGTATATATATGTACTGCAAGTGATCTGTGGAACTTCAGATCCTAGACTTTCTTAGGCCAATTAAATACACTTAGATTGAAAAGGAATAAGTAAGATATATGACAAGTCATATGCTTAAAATTAGTTCAAATGCTAATTTAGCCCTTCACAGTTCAAAGTAATTGATTATAATTGATGAAAAATATCATAGTTATCATTGTAATTATATACCACTGTACCCAACCACAGACAAGCAATTATCGAACTTATGCAGTCTAAGTGCCCATATCTCCATCTACTAAGAGATCTTACATGCATACACCCCATATACACAGAGACACGTATCTTCACAATATTACTTTATTTCTCTATAGTCTGAAAAATTGATCATTCTGGAAAACTTTTCTGCAACTTATTTTTTTGTACTATAACCCCCAAAAATTCATTTTATATTTCCTTGGGTATTTTCATGTCTTATAGTTTTACCCACTCCGTTCCCTATATTTATTACCTTCCAGAAGCCTTGAGTAGTACTTTATATATTATAAATAGTATGTAATAATTGAGAGTTTATTATATAAAATATATAATCCAGCTAATGTTTTCAGTAGCTCTATTTGGTTTTTCATATGACTGTTAATTCCAATACAAGAAGCTGAAGATGTCCTGGATTGAGTGAGTACCCACAGTGTACTGCTATGATAAATGGCACAGCTTAGTTCTTCCTGGGACTCAATTCAATTTGTTCATAACTTTACCAAATACAATGTTACATTCAATGTAATGGTATATTTTATAGCATGACAATCAGAGTTAGAGCTGTAGTGAGTTCCTGAGCATGTAATGCACTATACCTTATGACAATATTCTACAATTTGAGCTTTCAATTGTAAAGATTGTTCTATTTCTTAAAAAAAGAAAAGATACACTGAAACAAGGATGGTTTTGTGAAATGAGTGCTAACATTGCTCATGACTTCCAAGATTTGATTTTCCAGAGGGAAAAAGTTAAAATCCTGAGATTTGTGCATATTTCATGGTTCTCTAATGCCACAGGCCTCACACTCTATCTGTCCATATCCATAGTCACTCTGAATTAATGCATAGATGTTTGGTCCTCATGACCAAAGAAAGGGGAAGTTATTTTCAGACACATTACATAAACTCAAATGTGAGGTCAATTTGCTGTATCCTATGACCTAATAACTCCAGTTTTCTTACCTGAATTCTAGGAATTCAGGGGTCAAATAAACATACATAAATATCTGTCAAAATGGCTATATGTGGAACACAAAGGTCTTGTTTACATGGTGTTATCAGGAAGTTAACATTAATCTTTCACAAACATTGTCATTTTGCATATGATGATTGTACATCATGTGCAGTAGGGTTACTCATAATCCCAGTCTCTAAAATCTTAAGAATCCAAGTGAATACTAAGAAGATAGAAATTGGAATTGTGGGAAAAGAAAGAATATCTTGCTGGGTAGTGGTGGCACATGCCTTTAATCCTAACACTCAGGAGGCAGAGTGAGTTCCAGGACAGCCAGAGCTATACAGAGAAACCCTGTCTCAAAAAAAAAAAAAAAAAAAAAGAACATCTTTCTAATGGAACATGAAAATCATACCATCAGAAATTTCCAATCATAGCTGATGGATTTTAAAATTACTGCAGAAAATTTTCCATTTTAATTTTTCTCTAGAGTAATGAGAGCTTTTCCAGAAAGTTAAATTGCATTTTGTCACACTTCCCATAATATTATGTCTTAGGAACATGACTTCAAATTGCGAACTATATATTTTCAATAAAATTGTGAGCATTATTATATTTTTCCAATGACTAAGCAGTGGGATATATTTTTCTTATTTATCAAAGCAAGTAAAAGGTCACCCATAAGGTAGTGTTTTACTATTCATGTTACCTCTTGTGCTTAATGAGAAAATATATATGCTGCTTTCTTTTGTTGGTTTTATTAATTTTTGTTTGGATTATGAGAGATAGTTGTAAGGCAGGCTAAAATATGTGCATTTTGGCCAAGGTTGCCTGATATGGTCCCAAGGACTGAAAGTAAGGCAGTTGGGGATATCTATAGCAAAACTTGATTTGTAGCAAATTTATTGAGGCAATCAGAAGTAAAGGTTTTATACTTTTATCAGAAATAGAATATAATAACAATTGCTCAGATCAAAGAAGTTGTAGTTGCCAGGACAAAACAATGTTTGCAAGCTATACAACATACACGAGATTATTGTCTAAAACCAATTGTCCTGTCAAGCTTGTACTTAGGAACTACTAAAGGAACATACAGAGATACACAAACAGCCTGAATACTTCACTGCCTCAAGGAATGCATCAGTCTTTCAGGAACTGGAAAGTACATTGTGTTCCAGCAGCTATGAACTCTAACCTGAAAAAACCTATGGCACATGCTTCTTAAGCTATGTAGGCCAAGCCAACTCCATGGTTCTCTTCACATGTGAGGTAACAACTTTCATACAGTTAAATCATTCACAATAGTAACTTCAAGAACCCTTACAGGGCTGGCTAGTTTAGATATGATATGCCTCTTGCACTCATAAACTAATAATATCCACAATTACTGGTAAAGGCCTAAAGAGGACTAAGCCATCATTGATGGTGGCAGAAACTTACAAAAATCTCTCCTTACTGAAGATATGTTAGCAGTGTATCTATTAGAGGAAGGAGAATTATTCCTTTTCTGGGGGGGTGGGGGGAGGTTGACTCCTTGTTATATTTTACACGCTTCATTCAGTTGCCCCATACCAATGCATATACATACAGTAATACATCAACTTCATGGAACATTTTTAAAAAGTGGAGGAACAGGAGAACTAGGAAAAGGAAGAGAAGATGTTAATTTAAGAAGGGAACAAAATATGTTGTAGGGTTCCAAGGGACATTCAATCAATTAGGTGAATGGTGGCTATATATAATTATATTTTCTAATATTCATGTGTGAAATTATCAATGAATAAATTTTTAAATGTGTACAAATGAACAATAATCTCCAAAACATTTCCAAGTATCTGGGCCTTTCACCGCCTCACCGACCAGCGGAAATAAGGAGGCAACCACGAACTCTTCTCCAAGCAGTTTATTCAGGAACCTTGTGCTTTTTCTTTCTACCTCTTTCTCTTTCTCTCCTTTCTCTTTCTTTCCCCAGCCCCCAGCACTCCTCGCGGGTTAAATACTTTCCCTAGTCCCAATCAGCATTGGCTACGAGTCAAATCATAATAGGCTGTGGGAAATCATGCCAGCTTACATCACAAACTGGAGGCACTCAGCTTTTCCAAATAAGGGCTTGTTTATCACAATGCTTTAGGGTGGAAGCTGCGGCTCTCCACAGCTCCCCCTTTTTGTTTTAAACACAACAGGCAAGAGTAGAGGTCTGATCTCCAGTAACCATAAAAAGGACATTGCAATGGCCCTACAACCTGGTGGTAATATCTCTTGGCAAAATATCTGACCCATCTTTGAGAACACATACATCTAGTTTGTACTATAAACTGGGCTTATTTAATCTCTCTTGGCAAAATATCTGACCTGTCTTTGAGAACACATACATCTAGTTTGTACTACAAACCGGGCTTATTTAGGCACTCAGCACATGCCTCTGTCTTAAGTGATTTACTTGCCAGAGCCCTAACTTGTAGCAGCCAAGTTGGTGCCATGCCTGCCTTATGCCTTTTTCCTGGAGGTGGGACCTGGGGCATCAACCCACATGCAATCAGACATGCTCTCTAAGAGACCACTAGAAGCTGATCTCTAGTGCAGTGCTTAGCCTTGCATCCTGAGCGTGAAGAAGAACATTCAGAATAGTTAACCAAGCCTGTGGAGATTGTCCTGCCTCCAGGGCTGAAAATGCTTGCACTACCAAAGCAGCTTGTCATTGCTGCCGGACCTGCATAGATGCACCACAATGCCAATATACTGACAAGGACCAGTAAAGCACCCACGGTTCCAATACCCGCCCACTCTTTCAGATGATTGTTTATACACTAATTAAATTACTTTCAGTACAGGGTAATTATTATCTGAAGGTCGTTTTACCAAAGATAACATTGATTTTGTACCAAATAGGAACATATGAATTTAATTCAATAACAAATTATAAGGCTTTTATAGCTATACAATTAAATCTGGCTTTTTTTTCTATTTTAAATATTTTAGAAACATAACAGTAATAACCCTCTCTAGCCCCAAAACCCAGGGAACCAGGTAGACAACTCATCATAACTTCTTCAAGCTGAACGGGGGCGTAGATATAAAAGAGGGGTGGGGAAGGAAAAACAGAATTAGTCTTCTGTGTCTTAACTGGATCAGGCTGAAGTTCAGGACACCAGGAGTTCAAGCAGGCAAGTTCAGCACATCTGATGAAGGGATTTACCAAAGGTATACATTTCTGCAATGTATGGATCTCAAAACAAATTCAGTAAACACTTCAAACATCTTTTCTCAAAAACACAAAAACAAAACCCTTAATCATCAATATAAAGAAATCTACCTGGGTGGTATTTGGGTTCCCAGTGCCTCAAAGTCTCCAAATAAGAAAAAGTCTGTCTCCATTTCTGATATAAATGACAAGATAAAATTCCTTATTTTGTTAAATGCTATGAGTGCACCATTGGATGGGTGCATTTGACCAGGGACCAGCAGGGAAGGCATCTCCCACTGGCTCAGTGAGACAGACAATCATAGGTGCAAAATAGTCTCCCCCCAGCAACAGCCACAGCTGTTCCAAGTTTCCTTTTTAAGCTTGTTTACTATAGGGGCAAAGGTGCTAGTAATTTAGCATTACTACCTTGTTTCGATAGAATTTGGTTTATTTTTTTAATTTACTTTTTATTTCCACATGAAACCTTTGCCCTTCGGCATCTTGAAACACAGGGAAGCAATGCTGACCCCTAGCTTCCCACCAAACTTCCAAACAAAAGGAAGTATCGTAAGTGACAGTGTTATAGGGGGGAGGTAAGGATACAGGTGGCCCTGGGCCTGTGGGCTCCACCCTAATAGTGGACTTCTCCATTTTCTGTACTAATTTCTCAAGTTCCTCTTCAGAGTCTGAGCCACTCTCATCAATCTGATCTTTCTCAGATTTTGCTGATCTCTCTTCCTCCAGCTGTTCTAAAGCTTCCTGTTCCTTCACTACTGCTTTAGAACACAATTTCTTTGAGAAGACCTTAACCCAAGCCAGAACTAGCAGTAGGCGAAATAGCTCCTTAAGAGCAACAAACACGAGACAAAATTGCGAGTTCCCCATAATATCACTTTTGATTTGTCCTTAACAGGACATTATCGCTCCACTCCGGAGACCTTATTGCCTCTTCCTTTTCGTCCCACCTTACCTGGGAACTTTCCAGTCAACTGCCCTGTCTGTAAGGAGTTCTGAGTCATAGAAGATGTCCCCATATGGGCCACCATTTGTCGCCGCCTCACTGACCAGCAGAAATAAGGAGGCAACCATGAACTCTTCTCCAAGCACTTTATTCAGGAACCTTGTACTTTTTCTTTCTACTTATTTCTCTTTCTCTCATTTCTCTATCTTTCCCCAGCCCCCAGCACTCACAGGTTAAATACTTTCCCTAGTCCCAATCAGCATTGGCTATGTGGCAAATCATAATAGGCTGCAGGAAATCATGCCAGCTTGCATCACAAACTGGAGGCACTCAGCTTTTCCAAATAAGGGTTTGTTTATCACAATGCTTTAGGGTGGTAGCTGCAGCTCTTCACATGGGCCCATTAACTTTGGGAACAATAGATATATATATAGATGATGTAGATATAGGTAATATAGATAGAGATGTAAGATTCTTGCCTATGGAAGCAAGAGGGCATTCTCTAAATGATATCGAAAAAATAAATGCCTTTATAAAAGAAGTTTTGTGAAGTGATGACAATTTAATAGTCATTAGTGAATTGTGTGCAACCTTACATATAGTTAAATGTGTGAGTGAACTATATATGACATATATACACAGAAAGTGTATCCCATTTCCAAAAGTATGTTGATCACATGCATAAATGCTGGTCAGTATTTGAGATGTATTTCACATTTCCTAGAGGCTAGATTATTGAAAATGCATCTACATTCACTACTACTTCCTTTTAAAGAAAGTAGCTACAGTACAGGAACTAAAAGCAGTGTTGTGTTCTTTCAGATGAGGTTAGGAAATTAATAACATTAAGCATTTATGTGAAGAAGATATACTGCCTGAGGCTGATCAGTTCACTAACTCATCAGTGACATTTTCCCCAAAGACCATTACCAAAGCAGGAATGTAGTGAGGGGGAGACAACAGTGGAAAATGACTACCAGTTGAAAGTTACAAGATAAAAATGTACTAAAGTAAATAAGCTCTGAGGAATGGGAAGGAAGTGTTCAATCAATTGAAATCTATTTTTTGAGCTCTCATACTTGTATTTTGCTTTACTCAAACAAGAATAAAATTTTACATTGGCAGCAGCTGGGAGAGAAGAATAAAAAAAATTAAGCCACACATTCTTCACAGAATGACAAACTTATTTATTGCATTATTATTTTATGATGAACTGTTATCTATCTGTCTGTCTGTCTACCTATCTATCTATCTATCTATCTATCTATCTATCTATCTATCTATCTACCTATCTATCTAATATGCCCAACCTGTACCAAAAATTGAAATGTATATCCCTTAGGAACTCTTTCAAGTTGTCACAGTGCCCATTCTTTCTTCAACCACTGCAGTAACAATCTTTTCAGGGCACATTTTACACGAAGATTTCACAGAAACCTGTGTGCACTCACTAAGCTGGGATCAAGCACTGCATCTGTGGGACAGCTTGGACTGCAGGATGGATATGGCCACTGGATATAATATTGCAGAAAGACTGGAAGTTTTTAAAATGTCTTTAATGAAAACATTCATTGTGCTCTGCTATAATCCAACATTGATTCCTCATGACTGTCTCAAATGCAGAAGTGTATTCTCATACCAGAAGTTAACCTTCTGGTCCCTGAATGCAAAGTTCACTTTATATTCTTCCTCAGAGAGATTCTAATTCAGAAATTTTATAAAATACTTTAAAATACTTTTAGGTTATTATTCTTGGAAATTCATTATTTGATAATATATATTAGTCTCCTTCTTAAAACGAAGAAATGAAACTCACACAATTAGCATATCTTAAATATATAAACAAGTCAGAATTGAAGTAAATTTAAACCCAGGAACCAATAAGACTCCTTAATCATGATGTAAAATGTATTATGCTCAGATTTGGTAAAGCAGAATAGTTAAGATTTTCAGGTCATTCATCAGAAATAACTTCAAATGGAACCCACAGTCCAAATTATTATAAGCACACAAGAAAAATGAATTATTTTTTCATAATTTCCAAACATGAGATATCATTGATTTACCCTACCTCTTTCTGCTTTTCAAACTGCCTCTTGGAGGGTTATATCTCTAAGCTAGAAGAGCCAGCTCTCCTGCCCTGAGGTTCAGTCCTCTTAGCTGGCAGAAGGAATGGTGTCCTGGGTACTGTTGCCCAGGTAGATTCTTTCAATATCTGCAAAAACTACCACAGCCTGAGAGCATATTCCTTTTTTATTTTTGGGAACACTATGTTCCATCGTTATTCAGGTTCATAGCTGTAGGGAGCTATACCTTTCTCTGGTTGGTCCCTCAATTTTACCTGCAGCTTTATAATTAGCTGCTTTTTAAAACTCCCATTAATTACCCCATTTTTGAGTGTACCATCTGTTTCCTCCTGAGTCTGCCTCATAATAATAGAGACAACAAAAAAATCCTAAAGCCGTAATATCCTTAAGTATGACACTACTGGAAGTAATTGTGGACATATCATCCATTGGTGATATGGGAAGATTTATTGAGTATTAAGAGTGACTAGTCTTTTATTAAAGAGGAGAAAAAATATAAGTATCATTTATGGACTAAAGAGAATATGTGCATTAAAATGTTAGAAGTAAATTTCTAAATTGACTTGGTAACTAAATATATGTCCTTGACATTTGTAATTCAATTCATATGTACATAAATAAAAATAAATAAATAAATATAAATCAATTTTTCAAAGTTGCTGCTCCTTACTAGAAAATTATTTACCTAACACCCATTCCCAGAATTTAAAATGAGGACAATGTCCTGAAGGTTACATTGATATGCCCTTGATATAAATTATAACATGCATTGATTATAGAGATATACACTATGAATTTTGTGACTTTAAATTTCAAAGTACATTTTTTTTTAGAAAAGCATTGTTCCTAGCACATATAGTTTTGCATTAAATTGTCTTCATTCTGGGCACACTCTCCCATATAATTTTAATTTAAAGTTAAATTTTATGGATATGTTGCCATGAAATCTAATCCTAATAAAGAGAATTTCAGAAACAGCTTTAGGTCTGGAGATTTATAAAGCTGGAGAGTAGCAGATTAATCGAGTAGAAAGTATGAAGTGCAGCTATTGCGTGTCTGTCTCCTGTTAGACATGGTGTTCACATTCCTCTTACCTGACAATTGTGTGATATTAGTCTTATCATTTTTCTTCTTATTAGAACATGTTCATTTTATAAATCGCTTTGTTTTACAGTTTAGTTTTATTTAGTAATAAATAACCCTGGACAACTTCCACAACTGGTACAAGTCCCAAATATAAACCTTTTCTTCTCTTAATATAATTTTAGAAAAAAGAAAGGTTTTGCTCAAATAAGGATAGAAGTCTTGACTTTGATAATCTAGCTAACATTTTAATATATTTTACTTAATTAATATCCCAGTATGAGAACATAATTAGAATAGTGAAATAGATTGAACCATAGTATGACTACTCAAATTCTCTGAATTTTAAAATTCCACCCTGTTCTGGATAGCTCTCTTCTTTAGCACTGTCATTCTTGGTATTTAGAAAAGGAACAGATTACTTTAATATTAATCCTCCCCTAGAGTGTTTTTTTATTTTTAATATATTTAATTTCAGAAAGCTGCAGAACTCATAAAGAAACATACAGGCAATCGTACTAATTTTTACCGTGGACAAAAGATACATTTCCCCTAGAACCACCTACCCTTAGACTCTTTCTTATACTTGATATTCTTTCTTCCTCTTCATTTTGATCTTAGTAGGCATTGCTATACCCTTAAAACTTATTCTCTCTGAACACGCAGCCCACAGTTACAGATTTTGTTCTACCCTTCATATTTGTAGAGTTCTATAAGTGAAATAATATGGAATACTTTTAATGCTCCATTTCTTGGTTAAGTATTATTTATGCTATATTTATAGTGACTTTAGGTATGACCATAATGTGCTTGCATATATACTATTAATGCATAATGGTAAGTACCTCGCCCCACAAATGGCTTATTTCTTTTCCTTGATAGTGTGGGGAAATCTTTACTTGTGTCATATTTCAAAGAAGAAGAAATAGGGCATGATTCACTAGGCAGAACCAAGGCAGGAACTACTCATTTCAGAAAACTTCATGATTTTTAATCATGTACTAAGTGCCTTTTAGCACTACTTTATCCCAGTTACTCTACATTTACATAAGTTATAATTAATTTTTGAATTATTTTCCTAGATTTGTAAAGTAGATTTAATTCCAAAGTTCAACATAAATAATGCACTAATATGCTCTGAATATTCACAAAGATGATAGGCATGATGAAGTAATATAGGGAACACATGAGAAAAATACAGGAGTTGCTGGCTAATTAGACATTGTACATTAATAGATTGTTACCATTGATTCTGGGTCAAGAGACCTAAGTGACTTACAGCAGAGAGATTTATATTAATTCTGACAAATAAGTAGGAATTTTCCCTGGTGGAGTATTACATGTGTAAATGAATCATTACGAAAATTGTTAAATAAATCAGGATGTCAAGAGACAAGAAGCAATCAACATTGCAAGTGAGAATGTTTGTTACCATCAGAGTTAAAAAGTGTATTTACAGGCCATTTTCAAATGAATGATCATTGTCATAGAAATTGATATATTATATACTGAAGAAAATAATAAAATAACTTCATATTCAAAACATGCTCATATATTTTGTAATGCAACATTGACTTTTAAGCTGTTCTATTTTCCTTCATTAAAATATGTTTAAGAAAATTCACACATGATTGAAGAGATCCTAATATATTGATAGATTTCCCATATTAATGCTGCACCAAATTATGGACGAACAATATTTTAAAGGTGAGACTGAGTCCTTAATTGACATGAGGTTCAAATACAATCAAGTTAGCCACTACAATAAATAAATGAATAAAAGGTAGCAATGATTGCACCATATTCTTACTCTGTATATTACCTGAAGCTATTCAAAATACACTGGATTTAATTAAATTAAGATTGTTACTATATTTACTTGTGCCTCATCACACTAGTCAATCACTCTGATTACTCAAGATTCAAAATTTAGTGTTCTTTTATAATGTACTTATGCATAAATAATTATTATATTTATTTTACCATGTAAAATTTTGTTTTTCCAAAATATCACAAGTGAGTTTTCATTCACTGAATCATATATTTTGCCCAAGGGACAGCATTTTATCTGTTCCCAAAGAATTTGGAAAATTTAGGCTTATGTATTCTACAATGAATAGCAGTTATTTTGCATGCGATTAGCATCCAGTTTTCTATGGATGTAGTTTCACAGCCAAAGAAAATTAGCAAGACCCAGTCTTTCTATTCTCACTCTCTCATATATACATGTGTGTGTGTGTGTGTGTGTGTGTGTGTGTGTGTGTGTGTGTGTGTATGCATGCATGTAGATGGAAAACTGCCTTGTCCTTTAGAGGCTAACAACAAATAGAAGTACAATTTATAGATTCTGTCAATTCAAATTTCTTAGATGTCTGGTCATAAAAGTCACATTTCTAGACAGAGCAAACTGTAGGTCAAAGATTTTGTGGCTGGATTAATACATGATTGTCTTCATTTAATGTCTCACCTGGTTACAGATAATGACCAGTTGTGGCTCTGTGTTTCACATTACTCGGAGTCTCTGGCAGTATTACTCTCATAGATTCCATGGAGGTTCCTTTGCATTAGTTTCTTCCTGGCCCCCAAAGTGCACTCCAATTTCAGTCATCTCTCACAATATTTTCTTGCTTCACCCCCCCCCAACCCTACACCTCCTGTTCCCAACCACACCCACCCCCATTCCTCCAACAAAACCTACTATATTTCACCTACAGAGAAAGATCCTTGCAACATCCTTCACCCTTCCTTGTTACTTAGCCTTTCTGGGTCTTTGGATTGCAGTAGCATAATTATCTTTTACTTTACTAATATCCACTTATAAATGAGTATACTATGTTTGAATTTCTCGGTCTAGGTTATCTCATTCACTATTTTTTCCAGTTCCATCTGTTTGTCTGTAAATTTCATGATATCATTTCCCTTTAAAACTTAG
Source organism: Mastomys coucha (assembly GCF_008632895.1). Taxonomy (NCBI): domain Eukaryota; kingdom Metazoa; phylum Chordata; class Mammalia; order Rodentia; family Muridae; genus Mastomys; species Mastomys coucha. The sequence goes on from NW_022196913.1 coordinate 85,836,907, forward strand.
TAATTGTGTAAATGTGCTGTATTTCTTTATTCATTTTTTAGTTGAACTTATTTCCACTTTCTGGCTATTATGAAAAAAAAAAAGTACCCTTGTGGTAGAATAGAGCATCCTTTGGGTATATGCCTGGGAATTGTACAGCTAGGTCTTGAGGTAGATTGATTCCCAATTTTCTGAGAATACTCCATATTTATTTTCAGAGTAGCTGTACAAGAAGTGAAGCCTTACTAGTCAGCAGTAAGGAAATGTTCTCTCATTCTCCATCCTAGCTAGCATGAGCTGTGTCATTTCTGACAAGTATAGGGAATCTCTTAAAGACATTTTGATTTCTATTTCACTGAGTGTTAATGATGTTGAACACTTCTCTAAGATTTTCTAAGCCATTTGAGATTATTCTGTTGATAATTCTCCATTGATATGTACCCCATTTTTTAATTGGGATATTTGTTGATGTTTAGTTTCCTGACCAGTACCATTTTTTAAAGATCCTTCTTTTATTTTCTGTTGCATATTTCTGGCTTCTTTATCAAATATCAGGTATCCATGGGTCTGTGGATTGCCAGGTGGATCTTTTATTTGGTTACATTGATCAATATGTCTATTTTTGTGCTAGTACTGTGCATATTTTTGAATTACTACAGCTCTGTCGTACAGCTTGAAATAGGTGATGGTGATACACTTAAGTTTTTTCTTGTATGGGATTGTTTTATTAATCGTGAGTTTTTGGTTTGTCCAAATAGATTGAGTATTGTCCATCTAAAGTCTGTAAAGAATTGTTCTGGAATTTTGCGTTGAATGGTGGAGACTGTATTGAGTCTATAGATTGCTTTTGCTAAGATGACCAGTTTTACTTCATTAATCCTACTGGTTCATTTGTATGGCAGATCTTTTCCATCTTTTGGTATCTTCAAATTCCTTCTTCAAAGACTTGAAATTTTTATCACATAAGTCTTTCACTTACTTGGCTGGAGGTACTCAAAGATTGTTATATTATTTGTGGCTACTATGAAGGGTGTTTGTTCTCTGATTTCTTTCTCAGCCACTTTTGTCACTTGTATGTACAAGAGCTACTAAAGTTTTCTTTTTTTTCTTTTTTTTAAATCTTGTTTCTAGCCACTTAGCTGAATGTGTTTATCAGGTATAGGAGTTCCCTGCTAGAATTCTTGAATCACTTATGTATAATATCATATTGTCTACAAATAGTGATACTTCACTTCTTCCTTCACAATGTGTATCTGGCTGATCTCCTATAGTTGTCCTATTACTCTAGACAAGATTTCAGGTAGTCAAGCAAAATCATTGTTAAGAGACCAGAGAAACTTCATCCAGCAACTATTTGGAGCAGAAACAGAGACTGACAGCCAAACATCAGAAAGATTTTGGGGAGGTCAATGGAGGATAAAGAGAAAAGATCAGAAGAATCAAATGGTTAATGGAATACAAAATCAACTGGCTGGGACTCATCAAGGCTTTCAAAAATAAGGTAGCCTATGTGACTATGACTTAGGTTCTCTACATACTTGTGATCTCTGAATAGTTAGGTGTTCTTTTGAGAGTCCTAACACTGGGAGCAGGGTCTACCCTGGATCATTTGTCTGCTTATGGAACATTATATATTCTAATGGGTTCCATAGTCCAGTCATTATGTGACGATACATGCCTGGACATATTGTAGCTTATTATGGCCTGTTTCGTTGATTTCCCTAGGATGCTTGCTCCTGTCTGAGGGAAAGGAGGGTGTGTGTTGGAAGAATGGAGAGTGAGAGTAAGAGACTAGGGGAGATAGGGAGGGGAACCAACCAGTGTGTAATATATGAGAATATAAATTTTTTTCAAAAGTCACATTTTATTCCCAGTGCGATTTCCAACAAACTTTTTTCACAAAATCATGTTATCTTATACTATCCTGCTGTAACTAATGACTGAATTGTCATTGTAAAAAAACTTATTCCTCATGTGATCTCTTTAATAATTTCCAAATAAGAAGTCATGGTATCAATCACATCAATCTAAGTCATTGCAATCTTCTAGCCAATGGATTTACCATAAAAATATTAAAACTAGCCAGGCAGTGGTGGTGCACACATTTAGTCCCAGCACTTGGGAGACAGGCAGGAAGGTGTCTGAGTTCTGTAGCCTAGTCTACAGAGTGAGTTCTAGGACAGTCAGAACTATACAGAGAAACCCTCTCTCAAAAAACAAAGGAAATAAATCAAAAACAAAAAACTAAAATATTAAAACTATTCACTAAATTAGAGTGATTCAAAAATATTCGTGACAGTGTTAGTTTTTTAAAGCATTTACTTACAGAAGTAGGCATTGAACATTAGAACTCAGACATGCTAGACAAGTGCCAACATTCAGTGCCTTAAAAGGCAAGATATTCTCATCTTTCACTTTTAAAATTAGATACGTCATGCATCTTTGCAACTGCATTTTAACATAAATAAGTAAATAAAAATAGTGGTCAACAATTTACAGAAAGAAAATCAAATTTAGCATTATTTTAAAATATATATTTATTTATATTTAATATATATACATACATGCACACACTCACATGGGCACACCCATGCATAGGCATATACACATGCATACATACTTTCTTGCTTTTCCTGCATATATGTACACTCCATGTGTGACTGATGTAGGTAGAGGGCAGAAAATTGAATGATATACCCTGAAACTGGAGCTTCAGAAAGGTGGTGAAGTGTCATGAAAGTGATGTGAATTAAAGACTGGTCCTCTGAAGAACATCCAGTATTCCTGACCACCAAACTCCTTAATCTGCAGTCCTGCATCATTCTTTTTCATTTCATGTCACTTGTTCCTTTCATTGCCTCTTTTTATTTTTAAGGACAGTCTTCATTTTTTCTACCTATGCTTTGTTCTGTTTCAACAAACAATGAATTAGCTTCTTAAGTCTTATTTTATGACAGAGATGTTCACTGGTTAAGTCAATATTATTTTCTTTCAAATTCATTCATAACAAAACAATGGTTTTATTTCCTTTCATTTATTTTTTTTTTACACTCCAGATTTTATTCTCCACCCCACCCCACATCTACCCTCCGACTGTTCCCCATCTCATACAGCATCTCTACCCTCCTGTCTCCACGAGGATGTCTCTACCACCCACCAACCACTCAAATGGACATCTAAACTCCCTGGGGCCTCTGGTCTCTTGAGGGTTAGGTGTATCTTCTCTAACTGAACCCAGCTGTGTATGTGTTAGGGGCCTCATATCAGCTGGTATATGCTGCCTGGTTGGTTGTCCAGCAGTTGAGAGATCTCAGGGGTCCAGGTTAATTAAGACTGCTGGTCCTCCTACAGGGTTGCTCTCCTTCTCAGCTTCTTCCAGCCTTTCCCTTATTCAACCACAAGGGTCAGCATCTTCTTTCCTTTGGTTGGGTGCAAATATCTGCATCTGACTCTTTCAGCTGCTTGTTGGCTATTCCAGAGGGCAGCCAGGATAGGACCCTTTTTTCAAATAGGGGGCAACTAATGAAATACATACAAATTTGGAGCAAGATGAGAGGAAATATCAGCATTTGAGATTTTTTTAATTTTTTTTTTCCAGCTAGGTAAAATGTAGAAATGCTTCTTGACACTCTAACAGCTATCTTGGATTCTGATTCCTGATAATGAAAGTGCCAAGAAACCAACTGTGAAATAGTCCATCCCTGTGCCTTTTACCAAAATAAACAAAGATTTTTACTTAACTCCTCACTGGCAAGTGCTTTCACTAATGGAACTGTACATTGGCAATGCATGCTATAACTAAATACTCAAAAACATTATCTCTCAAATTCTATAACCCACAAAGCAACTTGTTTGCAAAACATTGATAAATTTCCTACCATTTCTCCATTTTTCTTGTCTATTTTGTGAACATGAGGAAGCAATAATGAAATTTTACTTTCTATTGAAATTGTATTTGCATTGAGGTTTTGTCTTTTACTGTCTATTATAATGCTAAGTGTTCTCCCCACCCACCCTTGCAAAGACCAGGAATCTGAGCATACTCTATGGGGCTATGCCCTCAATTTAATTCTGATTGGTGAATAAAGATGACAACAATCAATAGCTGGGCAGAAGAGACATATTGGTGGAGATTTCAATGGCACAAAGTGAGAAGCCCACAAGGAGAGAAGGAGCCACCATAGGAGAGGAATGTACAGGAGGAAAAGAGAGAGTTGACATGTAGTAGGATTAAATTAAATGTGATCCTGTGGACTGGCCAATTGGAGCTAAGAGCATCTAAAGTAAAAGATAGTAAATAGTAAGTAATAAGTTGGTCTTATAAGTAGGGAAATAGATTCTAAGAGCATGGAAGGTAGGCTATTGTGCTGTCTAAGGCATATTTAAAAATAAAGAGGTTGTGTGCTTGATTTTTATCCAGGGCTTAGTGACCAAAGGCAGGGAAGAAGATCCAGGCTCCAAATTTTTAAAATTTTTACTTCATATATGTATGGTAGCGATTTCCAGAAAATTTATGGAGGAGGCAGATGATACAAAATTGGCCTATGACAAATTCCACAAAATTTATGTAATATTGGTAAGACCATAAACACTAAAAAAAAAAATTCAAGTCTTTTATTTATTATTCTATATGTAACTCTTGGTTTATATGAATAAATGATAATTTTATGGTACATGTTATAACTTTAGAGTTGTTTTATAATTAATGATTAAGATCAAAATGTTAAAATTTAAGTTGTGGTCTTTAATTTTATTATTATGTATAATCTAAAAAATGCTAAAATTTTAACTCATTTACTAAATTTGCTATATTTATTTTTAACAAGTGCATAATGTAAATTATAAGTAAATTGAAGAGAAATAACTCAATTTATATTACAGAAGTAAAAGTATATCATATTATCTTTTATTAATAAATTTACACCACAGTATTAACAAAATATTCAAAATGCAAAGTATGCCTATTACTAAAACTTTATAATTATCACTTTATCATAAATTTGAAGAATGTACTTATTTATCAAAGGTTGCAATCATAACTTGACTTTTATTGTTGACTTGTATAAATTCTTAGTTTTTCATATTTTGAACAACCAAAAATATAATTGGGTAAAAATTTCAAGAATATTCATCTAAAAGATAGGTGTGTTAATCAAAAAATATTCAGTTGAGTTTTTAATTGTACATTCTATGTCATAAAACGAAAGATAAAAATTACTTCTGATATATTCTCCTTAAAACAACGTAGGATCTACTTTTGTACATAAATGTTAGAAAATACATGCAGAGATTTTTTTAAATTTTATTTTCAAGAAAATAGAAAATTCATATTCACAATGAGAGAGATAAAATTCCATGAAATTTAAAATAAAAAGAAACCTCCAGGATGAATGTAGAGAAGCAGATATGAACATATTACTGCATGAAATAACTATGACCTTGGCCTTGGAGTTGTACTGTGTTGCTACAATAAAATAGAAGTTTGTCGTATCTGACTTACCATGAATAGAAAACAAATTGAACTACAAACAATGCATTGAAAACAAAATAGAACTACAAACAATTCATTAAAAAATAAAATAAAATTATAAAACAGAGAATTAATTAGTTATGGCAAATAGATTAAAATAATTGTTTGAATCATAACAGGGAACAATTTCTATTTTTTTCTGAAAGAGAAAAATGAGGAATTCCATTATATATAAAATATATTAATGTTGCTAATATTTGAAGAATATTCATGTGTGTTCCTGTTTTTTCTCATTGATGTAAACAAGAAACTAAGAGGAAAGGAAGTAGAGGAAAGGATGCATTTTTTCTTTTCTAGTGGTCTGAGTCATGTCAGCATTGGAGGGGAAGCCATGAATATAGTTGATTTGTTCATATCTGAATAGATTAGGAATGAGTATACCATAACAGTTTCATAATAGCTGAATGAAAGGAAGAGAGAAAATCAGGGAGGAAAAGGATAAATAACATGTTAGGCACAGGCTTTTATTGGTCAAGGCAGGGCTTGTGATAGAATCTGAATCAGTAGATTTAATGAATGACACTTGTATACAAGTACACCAACAGCATTTTACAGCCACTCTGAGAACAATGAAATTTAAGTATAAAGTAACACACACACACACACACACACACACACAGTGTAAAATCAAGAGCAGTGTAACATTTTGTTTGATGCTAAAATACTACAATGGACATTTTCAAAATTATTTTCCAATTCATTAATCAGTTTATGTTTAAAGAAATGTGATTTAAAAAATGTGTCCATAAAACTACTTAGAAAAATTCAAATAATAAATCCAGCTCATCTCATGCATGATTGTACTCCAAGAAATGAAAGAAAGGATTAATTTACAATGATTATATATTATTATCAATATAAAATATTTGGGTTTTGATAAATATTGTAAAAATGTAAAAGTAAATAGTGGGAAAATAGCCCAGGGTTAAGAAGCAAAATCAAAATCAAAATTACTAACAAAAATAACATGAATTTTAAATCATTAGACAGAAAATATATCATAATTCCAATCTGTCTATATAACATTATTTGTATATATCTTCTCAGGATTTACCTTTTGGTATTAGATATTCAATGATATTTATAATTTTTAAAATAAATGAAATAAATACATCTTATTCTAAAAGAAAAATAATTCTGATCAATAATTAAATGATTTTATTTAAGATGTCAATGCTGTACATTTTCAGGTGGTCACTTAACACAGAGATTAAAAAGTGTGCAACAATCATTTGTTCTTTTCAAAATAACAAGAGGAAAGGGGTTTGTTTTACGTGACAGATCCAAGTGAAATATTTGAGGTGATAGAAATGCTAGTTACCTGTACCTGGTAAATTCATATTGGGAACTGCTCAATAAACATGCACCAAATTATAATACTGTATCATGCAATAAGTAAAATACTTTTGTCTATTTCACTGACTGATTATGTTATAATTTCTAAAACTTTTCACAACTGCATTTCTAATAACAATATTTCAGCTAATTCACTGTGTCTACAAATTTCCTTCAGAGTACATGATAAATCTCTGTTTCTTGATGTCTTCTAGCTTTTACTTATCTCACATTATTTGTTCCTGTTTCTACTTTCTATTAAATCTGACAGCAATATTAATGATTTTTTCCTAAAACAAACATAATCTCACCATTAAAAATATCAATATGAACTTTTTCCTCTTCTCTGATATTTCAAACTTTGAGACAATATAAGGTTACATTATTAGGTAGAAAGCTATGCTCAGGAGTATGCCATCAATATAGCATTTTAATATTTAGAAAAGCAATTTAGGAGTGCTTTGACACCCAGGCTTAGAGGTAAGATTGCCATTTTTTTCTCTGGTGACGCTTGAAGGTGGGACCAGCCAAGAGCTCACAGGCTTCAAAAGCAGTGGAGCAACTGGAACAGGGTATTATTTGCCATCACCTGCACCCAGGAGATGGGACTCTTCCACACCCTCTGTGAACAGGTACTGCCAGGGGATAGCTGGTATCCCAGGAGTGTTGACACAGGCTTACAGGCACTTAGGAGGGAAAAGATCAAGTCAAGGACAGAAAGACCAACTAAAACCAGAGATAACCAGATGGCAAAACACAAGTGCAATAACCTTACCAACAGAAATCAAGGCTACTTGGCGTCATCAAAACCCAGTTCTCCCACAACAGCAAGTCCTAGAAACCCCAACACACCAGAAAAGCAAGACTCTGATTTAAAATCACATCTCATGATAATGTTAGAGGACTTTAAGTAGAACATAAATAACTCCCTTAAAGAAATACAGGAGAACACAGGTAAACAGGTAGAAGACCTTTAAAGAGGAAACACAAAAATCCTTTAAAGAATTAGAGGGAAAAACAACCAAACAAGTCAAAGAATTGAACAAAATCATCCAGGATCTAAAAGCAAAACTAAAAACAGTAAAGAAATCACAAAGGGAGACAATTCTGGAGATAGAAAACCTAGGAAACAGGTTGGAAGTTATAGATGTATCACCAACAGAATACAAGTGATAGAAGAGAGAATCTCAGAAGCATAAGACACCATAGAAAACATTGACATAACAGTTAAAGAAAATGCAAAATGTTTAAAACTACTAACCCAAACATCCAGGAAATTCAGGACACGATGAGATTAGCAAACCTGAGGATAATAGGTATTCAAGAGAGCAAAGATTCCTAACTTAAAGGACCAGTAGAAATCTTTAACAAAATTATAGAAGAAAACTTCCCTAACCAAAAGAAAGAAATGACCATGAAAATTCAAGAAGCCTATAGAATTCCAAGTAGATTGGACCAGAAAAGTAATTCCTCCAGTCACATAATAGTGAAAACACCAAATGCACAAAACAAAGAGAGAATATTAAAAGGAGTAAGGGAAAAGGTCAAATAACAAACAAAGTCAGACCTATCAGAATTACAGCAGATTTCTTGCCAGCGACTATGAAAGTCAGAAGATCCTTAGCAGATGTCATACAGACCCTAAGAGAACACAAATGCCAGCCCAGGCTCCTATACCCAGCAAAACTCTCAAGTACCATAAATGGAGAAACCAAGGTATTCTATGACCAAAATAAATTTACACAATATCTTTTCTCAAATCCAGCCCTTGAAAGGATAATAAATGGAAAATTCCAACACAAGGAAGGAAACTATACCCTAGAAACAGCAAGAAAATCCTCTTTTAACAAACCAAGAAGAAGATAGCCACATAAACATAATTATATCTCTAACAACAAAAATAGCAGGAAACAACAATCATGTTTTCTTAATATCTCTTAATATCAATAGACTCAATTCCCAAATAAAAAGACATAGTCTAGCAGACTGGTAATGTAAACAGGACCCAACATTTTGCTGCATACAGGAAACCTACCTCAGTAACAAAGATGACACTACCTCAGAATAAAAGGCTGGAAAACAATTTTCCAAGCAAATGGTTCCAAAAAACAAACTGGAGTAGCCATTCTAATATCAAATAAAATCAACTTTCAACCAAAAGTTATCAAAAGAGATAGGGAGGAACACAATGCTCATCAAAGTTAAATCTACAAAGATGAACTCTCAATTTTGAACATATATGTTCCAAATTCAAGGGCACCCACATTCATAAATGAAACTTTGCTAAAGCTCAAAGAATGCATTACACCTCACACAATAATATTGGGAGACTCCAACACCCCACTCTCATCAATGGACAGATCATGGAAATAGAAACTAAACAGAAACACAGTGAAACTAACAGAAGTTTTGAACCAAATGGATTTATCAGCTACCTATAGAATATTTTGTCCTAAAACAAAAGAATATACCTTCTTCTCAGCACCACACTGTACCTTCTCCAAAGCTGACCATATAATTGGTCACAAAACAGGCCTCAAAAGATACAGGAAGATTGAAATAATTCCATACATCCTATCAGATCACCATGGACTAAGACTGGTCTTCAATAACAACAAAAATAATAGAAAGCCTGCATATATGTGGAAGCTGAAGAACACTTTACTCAGTGTCAAGGAAGAAATAAAGAAAATAAAGACTTTTTAGAATTTATTCAAAATGAAGCCACAACATACCCAAGCTTATGGAACACAATGAAAGCAGTGTTAAAAGGAAAACTCATAGCTCCGAGTGCTTCCAAAAGAAACTGGAGAGAGCATACTTTAACAACGTGACAGCATAACTAAAAGCTCTAAAACAAAAAGAATCAAATAGAGCCAAGAGGAGTAGAAGGCAGGAAGTAATCAACCAAGGAGAAATAAAAGAAGTATGCAAAGAATCAACCAAACCAAGAGCTGGTTCTTTGAAAAAATCAACAAGATAGAGGCACAGAGACAGAATTGAAATCAACAAAATCAGAAATAAAAATGGAGAGATAACAACAGAAACTGAGGAAATCCAAAAAAAAATTATCAGTTCATACTACAAAAGCATATACTCAACAAAACTGGAAAATCTGAATGAAATGGACAACTTTCTAGACAGATACCAGGCAACAAAGTTAAATCAGGGTCAGATAAATAATCTAAATCGTCCCATAACCCCTAAAGAAATAGAAGCAGTCATTAAAAGTCTATCAACCAAAAAAAGCCCAGGACTAGATGGGTTTAGTGCAGCATTCTACCAAACCTTCAAAGAGGACCTAATAGTAATATCCCTCAAACTATTTCACAAAATAGAAAAAGAAAAAAAAAAAGGAATTCTACCTAAATAGTTCTATGAAACCACAATTAATGCTGATACCAAAACTACAGAAAGTCCCAACAAAGACAACTTTACTCCAATTTCCCTATGAATATCAATGCAAAAATACTCAATAAATTCTCCCAATTGAATCCAAGAACCATCAAAATGATCATTCAATACAATCGAGTATTGAATACAGGATTCAGGAGTATGGGATATAGGAATTGTTCAATATATGGAAATTCATCAATGTAATCCACTATATAAACAAACTCAAAGAAGAAAAAAAAAACAAATGATTATTCCATTAGATGCTGAGAAAGCATTTGACATAATCCAACACCCTTCATGATAAAAGTATTAGAAAGATCCAGAATTGAAGGCCCTTACCTAAACATTGTAAAAGCAATATGCAGCAAACCAGTAGCCAACATCAAACTAAATGGAGAGAAACTTGAAGTAATCCCATTAAAATCTGGGACTAGACAAGTCTCTCCCTACCTGTTCAATACAGTACTCGAAGTCCTAACCAGAGCAACTGGACAACAAAAGGAGGTCAAGGGAATAAAAATTGGAAACAGCTTCAGCAAAGTAGCTATATATAAAATAAACTCAAACAAATCAGTGGCCTTCCTCTACTCAAAGAATTAACAAGCTGAGAAAGAAATTAGGGAAACAACACCCTTCACAATAGTCACAAATAATATAAAATACCTTGGTGTGACTCTAACTAAGCAAGTAAAAGATCTGTATGACAAGAACTTCAAGTCTCTGAAGAAGGAAACTGAAGATCTCAGAAGATGGAAAGATCTCCAATGCTCATGGATTGGTAAGATTAATATAGTATAAATGATCACCTGTATGAAAGCAATGTACAGATTCAATGCACTCTCCATCAAAATTCCAGATCAATTTTTCATAGAGTTAGAAAGAGCAATTTCGAAATTTATCTGGTATAACAAAAACCCCAGGATATCAAAAACTATTTTCAACAATAAAAGGACTCCTGGGGGAAATCAGTATCCCAGAACTCAAGCTGTACTGCAGAGCATTTGTGATAAAAACTGCATGGTATTGGTACAGGAACAGGAAGGTAGATCAATGGAATAGAATTGAAGACCCAGAAAGAACCCTCACACATATGGTCACTTGTTATTTGACAAAGGAACTAAAACCATCCAGTGGAAAAAAGACAGCATTTTCAACAAATGATACTGGCTCAACTGGTGGTTAGCATGTAGAAAAATACAAATTGATCCATTGTTATCTCCCTATACAAAGCTCAAGTCCAAGTGGATAAAGGACCTCCAAATAAAACCAGATACCCTGAAACTAATAGAAAAGAAAGTGGGGAAGAGCCTTGAGCACATGAGCACAGGGCAACCAGAACACCAATAGCTTAAGCTATTGAGATCAAGAATTGACAAATGGGACATGATAAAATTACAAAGTTTCTATAAGGCTAAAGACACTGTCAATAGGACAAAACAGCAACCAACATATTGGGAAAAGATCTTTACCAACACTCATATCCAATAGAGGATTAATATCCAATATATACAAAGAACTCAAGAAGTTAGACTACAGAGAAACATATAACTCTATTAAAAATGGGTTTCAGGGCTAAACAAAGAATTCTCAGCTGAGTAATACCAAATAGCTGAGAATAACCTAAAGAAATGTTCAACATCCTGAGTCATCAGGGAAATGCAAATCAAAACAACCGTGAGATTCCACTCCACACCAGTAAGAATGGCTAAGACCAAAAATTCAGCAGTGTGACAGCAGATGCTGGTTAGGGTATGGAGAAAGAAGAACACTCCTTCATTGCTGATGGTATTGCAAACTGGTACAACCACTCTGAAAATCAGTTTGGCAGTTCGTCAGAAAATTGGATATTAGTCCAGAAGTTCAGAATATCCAATATACAATTCACAGAGCACATGAAACTCAAGGAGAAGGAAGACCACAGTGTGGATACTTCAGTCCTTCTTAGAAGTGGGATCAAAATACCCATTAATGAAGACACAGAGACAAAATTTGGAGCAGAAACTGGAGGAAAGGCCATCCAGAGACTGTCCCACCTAGGGATCCATCCCATATACAGTTAGCCAACCCAGACACTATTGTGGATGCAATAAGTGCTTGCCGACAGGGGCCTGATATAGCTATCTTCTGAGGTGCTCTTCCAGTTCCTGACAAATATAGAAGTGGATGCTCGCAGCTATCCAGTGGACTAAGCACAGGGTCCCCAATGAAGGAGTTAGAGAAAGAGCCCAAGGAGCTGAAAGGGAGGAAAATCAATATGAACCAACCAGCACCCCAGATCTCCCAGGGACTAGACAACCAACCAAAGAGTACACAGGATGGACTTATGGTTTCAGCCACATATGTAGCAGAGGATGGCCTTATGGGACAAAAATGAGAGGAGAGGCCCTTGGTCTTGTGAAAGCTCAATGCCTCAGTGTAGGAGAATCCCAGTACAAGAGAGTGGGAGTAGGTGGGTTACTGTACAGGGGCTAGGGGGATACAATAGGGGAGTTTTCAGAGAGAAAATGGGGAAGGAGGATAACATTTGAAATGTAAATAAAGAAAATATCTTTTAAAGTTTTAAAGAAAAGTATATGGAAATAAATTCCAGAAAGAGTTTTTCAGAAATTATTAATAAACTATTCCCTCCATCCTTTCATTCTTTACTGTGTTTGGAAATCTGTGTATAGAAGCATTCTCTATTAAATACACATATTGTAATTTTCAACACAGTGTGATCTTTGTAATACCAATTTTATCAATAGATGCATTAGCTGTCTTTTACAGATAATTAGTTTTAAAACAACTGAAATGTGCATTTGTATCTTTATTCAAGTATATTGTAAATATCTAAAATGGAGAAACTGATTTCTTTTATTTCCTATCCTTGGTATCTTGATGTAATTGAATATTTTTTCTTTTATTCTTGAAATTATAATCTAATTACATCATTTTCCCTTTACAGTTAACTTGATTTGTGCACTTATCACTTACTACTTGTAGGAAACACTTTTTACAAGCTCTTTGCCCATATTCTACTGAATTTAAAGAAGAAATAACATTTTGAAACACTTGTCTGAGAATTTATTCAGTAGCAGTAGTCTGCTAATGAGACACTCTTTGGAAGTCTTGGGAAAATATGAATATATCCTATCTAGACCATGCATCAGATGCATCACTGATGTTTCATCAGAAATGGGTGATGGAAGTAGCATTTCTATTGTTCTCCAATTGTTTCCAAGGTCTATTCTCAACTATTTGCCAGTATCCTCTGAGTCTCAGGATCTCCCACCAAGACTTTATCATCTTTAGCCTAAATTGTCTAAAGAGCTAAACAAGTAAATTCTGAGTAGAATAGAAAGCACAAGAAATATTCTTTGATATGACAGCTGCATACATCCCGAACTCTCTCCTGACTTAGAAGAGAAATCTCACTGTCTGCCATAAGCTGCCTCACATCTGTACTGTAGTGATAAAATAATAGCAAACCAAAGCAAGAGGCACGAGCCTCTTAGAAACTCGTTCTAAGAAACTAGATGTTTTTATTAATTATTTATTTACATTTCAAATATTGTCCCCCTTCCCGGTCTCCTCTTCACAAACCTCCCACCTCATCCTCACTTCACTTTGCCTCTCAGAGAACACTCTCTCACCCACCTACCCACTTACACCTCACCCCTCTAGCATCCTCCATTGCTTGGGTAACAACCCTCCTTGGACCAAGCACCTCCCCTCCTATTGATGCCAGATAAGACAGTCCTCTGCTACATATGTGTGGGAGCCATGGACTGACTCCTGCATACACTTTGGTTGGTGGTTTAGTCCCAGAGAGCTCTGAGGGGTCTGAATAGTTGATATTATTGTTCTTCCTATGAATTTGCAGTCCTCACAGCTCCTTCAGTCCTCCCTTTAACTCTTTCATCGGGGTCTCTGGGCTCAAACCACTGTTTGGCTGTGAGTATCTACATCTGCCTTAGTCAGGTACTCTCAGAGGACAGCTATATCAGGCTCCTGTGTGCAAGCACTTCTTGGCATCATCAGAATTTGTGTCAGGGTTTGTTGTCCACTGATGGGATGGATCCCAAGGTAAGGCAGAAATGGCTCAGCCGTTAAAGGCTAGGCTCAGAATGAAAAATATAAGATTTTTATTGGACCTCAGAGTCAGGATTAATAATATACAATCAGATCGCTTCAGGTTTAAGATTGCTACCCTACTGTGTGCTCAGTCAGGTTCCTTAACCTGCCTTTAAGAGAACAATGTAACAATCAACCTTACTTCCTTTGACTTTTCCAAGTAATCAACTTTAACTCCCTAAGCTAATTCATAACTTTAATCTTAAATTATATACTCTTACATACACCTTACCCAAGAGTAAAACATAGGCATCCGGATGTCTGTTGTAACAACTATTTGCTAGAATAGCAAACAGCCTGAAAATGTCCTTATAAAATGAATATTTACTATGAATGTTGAATGTAATTATACTGATACTACTTAATAAACAGTGTTTTTAATATTATTTGTGATATTTGTCTGTTGGGATCAATTGGAATTAGTAACTTAACCATTTTTAAAAATCTATTAAACATTTCTATAAATTCTCCCTCATTTCTTATCTATGTGATGCTTTATGTGCTTTTCAAAAAATAGGGAACAAATCCTTTTGTTAAGGACAGAAACAACAGACAAACAGAGAGACACACAGAAACAGCCACAAACACAAGGGAAGATTTCTATAATAACATTCAGACAGGAACAAATTTGGACTCTGGCAGAAATGGGGAGAGTTAAGTTGGGAGATTCAAACTTGAGCTCACTTTTAATTAAGCTACATTAAGGAGAAGTACTTTAATTTTTTTTCCTTAACATGAATCTGGAACATTATTGGTGACACAGAGTTAATTATTAATGCATTCAAATCAATGCAATGAGGAGTCTATTATTTTGAAGAAAAAATAACTGGTCTATGATTTATTAATGTTATTTGAAGTAATAAGCATACACATTAAAAACAACCCTCAGATAATTGTAATTTTTTGAAGTCTATTTTAACAAGAAACCAAGCATTCTGCAGAGTAATTCACTGAATGCTCTTTTCGCTTCTCTATACTCTACCTTCCAACTATGTCTTGAACTTCAGGAAAGAGAAATAGAATGTGATTTCCTTCCCTTATATTCTCCAAATGTGTCTACTATAGTGTTCTTTGCACAGTGGGTTACCAATTTATTTTGCTGACTGAAAGCCAATGCCATTATTTAATAAAATTCTCTTTCTTTCTCAGCAATTAATGCAAAGAATAGATAAAATTGTCATATAGTCTTCAAATAAGAACTGTTTAGTAATGAGTATTCATAATAAAAATCGTTACTTATGAAACAGTGCAAGGAATATTAATAAAGAACATATTTTGACTAATCTGCTTTCTGAAATATTCTTGGTAATAAGTGTTAGAATGGGGTCAAAGTCATTTTCCTTATTTGAAATGGAAAGGTAATTCTCATGCTTATAGAAGAACAGTTTTTGGTGTGCCAAGAATTTTAATTTCTAAGCTGACAACTTTTTAGCACTTTATCTGATAACAGCTATTATAATGCATGTTCCAGTCTCTTCTATCAGTTACTGGCTTTTCTACAAACAAAGCGTAAAATATAAGGAAGAATGACATACAATCCACAATATAACTTTGAACTTTGGTCTAATTCTATTGTTAAAACATTATCTTAAATTGACATGTTTATGAAAATTGTTACATATTTTCATAACTAATAGTCTTGGTAAAAGCTATTTTCATTAAAAAATGGAAAGAGGAAATGAGCATTTGTTAATTTAATACCTGGTAACAATAATCAGTTTTTGTCCTGATGGCAATTGTCTTTTTTCCTAATTTTTAAGAAACTACAGCAAAAATTAAAAAAGAACACAAGGGAAATGGAATATAAATCATTGTTTTTAGATGATTCTGCACTTCTGAGAATCATTGCAAGAAAATGTGTCTTCCCAGTAAAGCCAGGTGCAAACTCCTGGAATTAGGTTAAAAGTTTAGGATGCTACTATATACGTGGCTGAATTTTATTGGTTTTCTAGGAATAATTTTTTGTACCAGTTTAGTAAGTGTTAGGAACCAAATAGTCCACCAAGGAGCAGATTCCACTGCAATTGCAGTAGGGTCTTTTTATTCAAGGTCGAGTTTGGGCTCCCCACCAACACTGATAATTCAGAACTAGAGGGTGAAGCACTGAGCCCAGTTTCAAGAAAGCATTTATAGAGGCAACCAAGCAAACAAGGGTGTTTCCAGCTTGGAAAACATTTGATTGGAGGGCTATTATTGAATTTGCTGCCCTTCAAAATGATTGGGTCTTGTTAGGAGACAATCTCTAAACTTTTATAATATCTTTAAGTATAATTGTTTTTTTTAACATTTTATTTATTCATTTATTAATTTTTCCATACATGTATTTTCTTTTTTTTATTAGCTATTTTCTTTATTTACATGTAAATTTCTCCATTCCCAGTTTCCCCTCCAAAAAACAAAGAAACAAACAAAAACAACAAAAACAAACCCCTGTTGCCTCTCCCCTCCCCATGCCTGCCACCCCGCCCTCTCCCACTTTCTGGCCCTGGCATTCCCCTACACTGGGGCACAGAACCTTCACAGGGCCGAGGTCCTCTCCTCCTATTGATGATCGATTTTGCAATTCTCTACTATACACATACTGCCAGAACAATCAGACCCCTCCATGTGCAGTCCTTGGTTGGTGGTTGAGACCCTGGGAGCTCTGAGGGTACTAGTTAGTTCATATTGTTGTTCGTACTAAGGTGCTACAAACCCCTCAGCTCCATGGGTCCTTTCTCTAACTCCTTCACTGGGGATCCTGTACTCAGTTAAATGGATGGCTGTGAGCCTCTACATCTGTATTATTCAGGTACTGTCAGAGCCTCTCAGGAGATAGCTATATTTAGGCTGGCTTGCCCTTCCTTCAGTCTCTGCTCCATAGTTAATCTTTGCAACTCCTTCCTTGGGTATTTGGTTCCCCCTTTTAAGAAGGAATGCACTGTCTACCTTTTTGTCTTCCTTCTTCTTGAGTTCCTTTTGGTTTTTGGGTTGTTCTTCCTGTATTCCAAACTTCTGGGCTAATAACCACTTATCAGAGAGTGCATA
>NW_022196913.1:85855735-85880396 GCF_008632895.1 Mastomys coucha
TACTACCGGAGGACCCGGCTATACCACTCCTGGGCATATACCCAAAAAATACTGCAACATGTAACAAGTACAACTGTTAATTCTGCTTTCCTCCTGATTGGTGGTTTTTAAGGTGTGACCTGAAAACTAGTGCTAGATGTAGACCTGTTAGGGAGTAAGCTGGAAACTGGTGCTAAGTGCAGGTGTGTTGGTTAACTTGAGCTGAACCTTAGATCAGGTTCTCTAAAATGGAACCTGAATCCAAGGTAGAGTTGATCTGGTCTCTCAGTTTCAGTTTAGTTTGTATTCTGCAGAACTTTGTGCCAGTCATATTTTCAAATTAATTAGCAGAAACAATGTTTAAAAGGATACACTCATGATTCATCTCTGGTATAAATACAGAGAATAAGATCCAAAACAGACTTTTCAAAAAGACAGCCAGAAGCAAGACCAGGGAACACATCATGCTACACAATGTAGTAGAACCTTGCTTTAGTACTAGATTTTGTTCTTCAAAGAAGGAGGAAATTTTTCATCAGAAGAAGCCTCTAATGTTAAGATGAGGAAAACTGAAGAGGTAGTCTCTACTTTAATGCCTGTAGAATACAAAAAGAGACTCTAAGAACAATGATTCCATCAGCAGAGATAAGACTTGCAATGCCCTATTTAGAAGATGTGAATGGTTGTTCACTGTGACACTACAAGTACTAAATGACTTTCAGTTTTAGAAAGCTATACAATAGTACTGCTGTGGTTTGAATGTGATTTGAATGTACTTTATCTCCTACAGGCTCTGTTGTTGAAACTGTGACTCCAGGGTGGTTAAATTAAGAAGTAATGAGACATTTATGGGAAAGGGACAAAAATGGGTTGTTGAGGGCTGTGATCACTTCTATCCATTGTCATTTCAATTCAGTTTAGAATGAACAAAAAGGCAGGTAATGTTACATGATTATGTTAATGGAAGTAGAAAGATCTGCCCAATAAAATGTGCCAACTGTACCTTAGCAAAGGGCCAAAAAAATAAAAAGCAGGTTGAGCACTAATATATATCCATCAGCAATTCTTGAGGAAGGAGGCCATGTGAACAGTTTTCTCAAGCTCCTACTCTTAGACTTGAATGGAATGAGGGGTAAGACATAAACTTTCTTTTATCTACATTACTTTTATTAAGGTATTTTTTCACAGATAAGATCAGAAAAATTAAGCACAAATTAGGACCAGAAATGGATTTCATTATTTCGATGAGTCTGTTTTTTAAGTGTTTAGAACCTTTTAATTTCTGGAATATGGACAAGTGTGGAATGTAGAAAAGGGAAAGAAGTTTATTATTTAAAGTTATGTCCTTGAGTGACAAATTGTCCAGGGATGGTGTTGTGATGGCTAATCTGAATTGTTCATTTGATAATATCTAAAATCACTTTGTGAAGAGGCTTTTGGGTATAATCTCGGGTGCTTATCTTGAACATATAAATTGATGTGTTAAGACATACCTGCAGTGGGTAATACCATCTACTCAGTGGAGGATCTTAGCCTGTATAAAATGGAGAGAGAGAGAGAAGACAACTAGCCTATATTCATTTCTGCTTTTTCACTGTACATGCAATGTAACCAGTTGTCTCAAACTCTGTTCCTTATAAATTTACCACCATGATTAAATATTCCCTTGAAGAGAGATAAAATGCTTCCCTATAAGTAGCTTTTGTCAGAGTATATTTATCACAGCCATCACAGCTGGGGAGAAAACCAAATAAAACAGTGGTCCATCCTTATTAATTCTAATGGTGTGAATGGTTTTTCCTCTCCTTACACTCTCCAACAATTGAGATGTTATTTGTTATATGACCTTTACCAAAGTCAAGTTGATGTGAGAGGCATGCCTTTGACTTTCAATTCTTAACTATGCAATAGTTTCCTTATAGAAAATTGAAACAAATCAATACTAGGACAACGTTTCAATTTTTTAAATTAGAACAGAAAGTCAAGCATAGTGGCTTGTGCTTATAATCACACACTTAGTAGCTGGAAGCAGAAAGATAGGAAGTTCAAAGTCATCTTCAACTACAGAGTCAGTTTGAGAGTAGTCTTGACTTTATTGATTCTGTGTAACATGAACCAAACAAATAACAATCAAGAAATCTTATCTTAGCAATATATTAATTTTCTCATTTCACCAAATAATCAGACAAATGAGTTAATGAGAGAATATATTAATTTTGAACACAATCTTAAGGTTAATCATGGAGAGGCACCTGCTTACTATATCTCTGATAGTAAACCAGAAGATAAGCATTTATGCTCTGCTAGTTTTCTCCTTTTATCCTGCTCATGACTGTTCACCTCGATTGACTTTACCAGGATAATTCCTAGCAGGTATGCCTAGAGTGAGTTTAGGCCCAATCAAGTAGACAATGCTAATCACAGGAACAAATTGAAATAGCAAAAGTTCAAACTCTTCAACTGCCTAGATCTCTAAATATAACTCTCTATCTCTCTAATAGCATATACTTGTGTTTACTGCATAAATAAATCTCATTAACTAAACAGACACCCTGAAAAGGTTACTCAAGTTCATGCACAAGGAAAAATTTTTTGCTATCATATTGAAAGGACTTCTAATAGTCACTTATTTGGAGAATGTATACTTACATTTTCTCTCAGAGATACAACTAGACTGACAAGGAACTAGATATATTTCCCTGAAAAGTATATATAACATATATAGAAGAAATCATCAATTCACACATTTTATAGTTATATAAATAACATATGTTAAATATGCATTTATGACACAATTACTTCATTTAGTCTTAGCAACTACTTTTTCTACCAGTTATGTTTTATCCCTGTAGAAAGTATCCCTGACACATTCATTAAATGCAGTGTTTAATGCACGGACATCAGTAAGTCAGTGAAATTACATTCTGTAAACATTACTAAAAGCATCTTTTCTATCCGTTGCCCATTTATGCTTTAAAAAATTAATACTTAAATTAATTTTGCATGTTATAATTTCAATTTTATGTCAAATTATAAAAAAATAAGCTTGTATATTTAACTTCTAATGTCTGGATTTTTTCACATTACAATTATTTTACGTGAAATCAGATTATTATAAATTAATTGGTAATTAGATCTTGGATTAGTCTTTATTAGACTCCCTAGTTGAAAACGTTGTGACTGCTCATCCGGAGTCTAAGTACGTCAAGCTGGTTCTCTTTTTTTCTGTGTTAAAACTGTAAATATTCAAGGAACTTTGGCAGATTTTAAAATTATTTGGAATTGCTATTGTATATAAAAAGGAGTTTTATATGTATATCACATAGTATGGCTTATAAGTCACATGATTGTGAAAACTATTTATAATTTCTACAATATTTGAATTATTGCTACCTTTGAGTTGAACTTCCTTCCTATTAATACTGCTCATTTAATATTACATGTATTTTTATATTTTGTTCTATATATGTTTGTGCCACATAGAATACACTTAACTCACAAATTTAATTTGTGAATTTTTACTGAATTTTATTCATTTTTTTTCTCCAATACATGCTTGTGTGATTTATCAAATCCACTTAGATTTTCTTTTGTCTTGGCTTTTATTCAAACATAAAATACAGTTTCTTAGTTATATAAATGTATTATTTAGTAACTTACATGATGCATTTAAACTTAGAAATATTTGACCACTTTTTACTACATTTTTGTGTATTTTTATGTGACACTCAGATGAAGTTCAGGATTCTAATACTGATCTATACTCAGAGTTCTCAACACATTAACTTTTTCTTTAATTGAAAGTCGATTTCTTTCCTCACACAATGTTATCTAGACTATGGTTTACCCTCTCTTTTCTCATCTCAGTACCTACTTACTTCCTAGTCTATCCACATCTACCTCTTTTCTGTCACTCATTAGAAAACAAACATTCAAGTCTTTCGCTTATTTTGTTAGAGTTAACCCAATTTGTGTTATTGTTTGCTGATTTCTTTCTTAGTCTACTTGTATTTTTAAATAGGAAGGATGTTAATTCTTGTGAGTTAATAACCCTATTATCTACTGAAAATGTTTATTATCTGTTGTGCTTGGGTAAAACCTTCTATAAATAATGTTAGGTTCACTTGGTTTATGACTTCAGGTAGCTCCAGCATTTCCCTCTTTAGACTTTGTACGACTGATCTGTCTATTGACAAGATTGGGGTATTGAAGCCTCTTATATCAGTGTGTTTTTGTCAGTATGATATTTAGATCAGTCTTGTTTCTTTTAGGAACTCAAGTGTACTTGTGTTCTGTGCATAGATGTTGAGAATCACAATGTTCTCTTGGTGTATTTTCTTTTGATGCATATGTACTGTCTTTCCCTATGTTTTCTTCTGACTCTTCCTTTACACCAGGGGTTACTGTCTCTGGGCCTCTGAAAACAAAGAGAGCAGAAGTGAGCAGCGGCAGGGTTCTGACAGTAGGAGTACCAATGGATTGGCTTTCAGTATCAGTTTCAGCTAGACAGTTCAACTTTATTCTGGGCGAACAAAAACTATATAGATCTTGGGGAGTAGGTAGAGACCTTAATAGCAACCTTAAATTATAGCAGGATCTTTCAACATCTTCTGATTAGTTTTTGAAGTCTATTATACAGATATTAAAAATGGCCACACCCACTGGGCAGTGGTGGCTCACTCCTATAGTCCCAGCACTTGGGAGGCAAAGGGAGGTGGATTTCTGAGTTTGAAGCCAGCGTGGTCTACAGAGTGAGTTCTAGGACAGCCAGGGCTACACAGAGAAATACTGTCTGGAAAATAAAAAAAAACAAAACAAACAAACAAACAAACAAATGACCACACCAGCCTGCTTCCAGTTTTCATTTTCTTGGAATATGTTTTTTGTTTTGTTTTGTTTTTTTAATGTGTTTTTTTTCAAGACAGGGTTTCTCTGCATAGCCCTGACTGTCCAGTGTGTGTGTGTGCATGTGTGTGTGTGTGTGTGTGTGTGTGTGTGTGTGTGCATATGTATGTGTGTGTGTATGTGTGTGTGTATGTGTGTGTGTGTGTGTGTGTGTGTGTGTGTGTGTCTGTGTGATTGGCTACAGTTAGTATATAGATAGCTTCTTAGTGTTTTCACTGCTGGGAAGAGACACCATAACCAGGCAACTAGTATAAATATTTATTTGGAGCAGGCTTATACTTTCAGATGTTCAGTCCATTATAATTATGGTAGGAAGCATGGCAGTGTGCAGGTAGACATGGTGCTAGAGAAGTTGAGAGTTCTACACCTTGATCAGAAGGAAACCAGGAGAGACTGTCATCCAAGTAGCTAGCAAGAGGATCTAAAAGCCCATGACCACAGTGAAACACTTTCTCCAACAAGCCCAAACTTGCTAATACTGCCACTCCCTGGTTCAAGTGTATTCAAGGTAGAATACTTAATTTACATGAAGAGAATGCCAGGCAGGGAGAGAGGAAGGGTTGAGTTAGACTTATTTGCTGAATCATGCAGAGGTTACTGGAAGCTTTGTGCAGGTTCATCCTTTAGATAAGGTCAGGCACCTATGTTTAGAGATACTCTCCCTATAAGATCAATCTGAAAAAGGGAGTCTTCCATTTTACTCTGAGTTTG
Organism: Mastomys coucha; assembly: GCF_008632895.1. Lineage (NCBI taxonomy): Eukaryota > Metazoa > Chordata > Mammalia > Rodentia > Muridae > Mastomys > Mastomys coucha. Next base: position 85,861,331 of record NW_022196913.1, read on the forward strand.
GAGACCTTAATAGCAACCTTAAATTATAGCAGGATCTTTCAACATCTTCTGATTAGTTTTTGAAGTCTATTATACAGATATTAAAAATGGCCACACCCACTGGGCAGTGGTGGCTCACTCCTATAGTCCCAGCACTTGGGAGGCAAAGGGAGGTGGATTTCTGAGTTTGAAGCCAGCGTGGTCTACAGAGTGAGTTCTAGGACAGCCAGGGCTACACAGAGAAATACTGTCTGGAAAATAAAAAAAAAAACAAAACAAACAAACAAACAAACAAATGACCACACCAGCCTGCTTCCAGTTTTCATTTTCTTGGAATATGTTTTTTGTTTTGTTTTGTTTTTTTAATGTGTTTTTTTTCGAGACAGGGTTTCTCTGCATAGCCCTGACTGTCCTGGAATTTACTCTGTAGACCAAGTTAGCATCTAACTCAGAAATCTGCCTCTGCCTCCCAAATGTTGGGATTGAAGGCATGCACCACCACCTCCCTGCTGAAATATGTTTAGCTATGTTTTTACCCTGAGGTGATATTCTTGATGTTAAAGGTGGTTCTTGGATACATCAAAAAGATGTGTACTGTTTGATTTTTGTTTTTGTTTTATTTTTGCATCTATTTTGTTAGTATCTGTTTTTTTATTAGTGATTGAGACCACTTATGTTGAGAATTTCCAATGAGCACTTTGTTTTTGATTCACGGTGTTTTGTTGTTATGGTGGTGGTGGTGATGGTAGTGGATGTTTGTGTGTGGGTGTTTTGCCTCGTTGGATTTGCTAGTCTAGGACTCTTTGTTCACTGTGATTTCTTGGGTGTCTTTAGGTTAAAGATTCCCCCCTAAAGAGACTTCTGTATACCCGAGTTTGTAGATAGATACTGCTTAAATCTGATTTCATCATAGAATAATATTTTGAATATTTCTGTACTATTTATATTCACTCCTATCCCCTATTTCATTTTTTTGAGAATTGGTTGATGTCATATGCAGTAATAATTGAATAGGTTTTAAATTTTATTTTATCTGGTTCAACATTGTTACTTATGAATGGGATATTTTTGCTTAAGCTTTTCAATAGTGTCTTTTTGCAGTGCACTGATAGTATTTCAGAATTCATTTTTCTCCATATTAATAGAAATATCATGGTAAGCTAAGTGGAATTCTATTCTCATGTCATTTTAATTCAACACTACAAAACTACAGGGGCAAACATGTGAATAATGCTTTAACCTAATAATGTGTTCTTCTAGTTTTTACCTACTAAATGCATTAGTTATAAATTAAAAGATTAGAGTGTAACATCTTTCAAAACACACACATACACACATATACTTGCACCTAAAGACACCAAATTCCCAGGGATCAGGCATTCTTCAATACAATCAAATAAGCCCTCAAGTTTGTATATCCACATTTCATTTCCTTGTAGTTGAAGAGTATATCTGTTAGTTTTCTGCTAATTTAGCCAAGTATTTTTAAATTCCGAGATTACAGAAGATGCTTTTTTACACATTTTTTCTCACTTCTTCCTGTCAAAAATCTATATTATTGTGGGGAAAACTTGCAAATTTTAATTAATTTATCTGGAAAATTGTTTTGAAAATAAAGTCAGTGTTCCCATCATTTTTCAAGTACTATGATCAAAGACTGAACATATTGCTTGGCATCATTTTCAGTTTTTCTCTGTAGAGTTAAAATTTCAAGTCTCCTAGAAAACATCCTGCATTCAAATTGATTAGTTTTACCCAGTCATCCATTTATTTACTTACATCTATTTGGCATCACCACAAACTCATAATTTTGTAGACTAATTAATTCACTACACTAATTCAATGTGATTATTCACTTCCAATAAGCAAATGAGGACATTTATCATTATTAATTTTAATGAATAAGATTTTCTTTCATTTGTTGAAAATGTAAACATGTCTCCTGACATGGAACAGTTTACTAAAATGATGCTAACATAGAATACTCTGATAAAAGCCAGTATATCATGGGTAGATTATTTCTGCTAACATTATGATTTATAGTATCACAAAGCTGAGTTTTAAGTTTGTGCATAACTGATAGAACCCTAAAATTTGAAGTTTTCAGACAATTATTTTTTATCAATGATAAACTTGCTAATAGTAAATTCTGATCCTATGTTCTCTCTCTGTGTCTCTCTGTCTCTCTGTCTCTTTGTCTCTCTGTCTCTCTCTGTCTCTCTCTCTCTGTCTCTCTGTCTTTCTCTCTGTATCTCTCTCTCTCTTTCTCTCTCTCTCTCTCTCTCCCTCTCTCTCTCTCTCTCTCTCTTTCTGTGTGTGTGTGTGTGTGTGTGCATAACCTTTAGTTATCCATAGGTCCTTTAGATTAAATACATGTGCAACATTCCATGGAATAATTTATTCTGGATATCTTCTCTCTTTTATTACAGACATAATCAACATGCTAAATCCTTAACAACAGAGAAAATGCATAGTATTCAGAAAAATGATCATCTAAACTGGGAAACACTGTAGTTGAGATTAAAACATATATTTCCTTTATGTTTGTAAAATAAGTATTGTTTCATTATTTTGTTTAATAGCTTCACATCTTTATTACTATCATAAGAAAACTGAAAAATAATTAGTGATCATGAGTTTAGTAATTCAAAACATTTTTCAATAATATATAAGCCGCCAGTCCTGATGCCTAATCAATTTCCTCTTCTCAATGACATTCATTTAGTAGCCCTGGGTCCTTGTTGTTTTTTATATTATTTGAGTCTATGGTTTATAGCATGGTTATTCCATACTTTATGACCAATATGCACTTATAAGTGAGTACATACCATGTCTGTCTATCCGGGTCAGCTCATGAAAGGTGATATTTTCTAGTTCTACCCACTTGTTTACAATTATCATTATGCCATTGTTTTCAATGGCTGAGTAATATTGGAGGGAGGGAACTGGGTGAAGATGAAGCTGGGAATGGGAACAAGAGGGGTGAGGTGGGGGTGGGGGTAAGGACAGAGTTAGAGATTATTGAGAGAGATAACTGGATTTGGGAGAGAGCATCTCTGGAATGAGCTAGTATAGAACTAAAATAAATAAATAAATCCTGGGGGCTTGTTCCTTGCTACCCCACTCCACAGTGTTCTGATATCCCAAATGAAAGATACACACACAGCCTTAATATTTTGATATGTCTAAAACAACTCAATTCACCTCCCTGTGATAATCCCAAGTTATCATTTACTACATTTTGTATTGTACTTTGACTGCCATGAACCCAGTTGCACAACTCTTTTGGGCCATACATGGCAGTTATACCTTTCTGTCCTGCCCCTTTTCAGGCATGGTGTTTCTCTTCTCCTCACTTTCCACTTTCTTTTTCTTTTTCTTTTCCTTCTTCTTTTCTGTCTCCTCCAGGCATGGTGGATTTCCTACTTCTTCCTTAATCCTTAGCCTTGGAATTCTAAACGTCCCACCTCTATCTGCCCTGTACAGCCATTTCTTACCAGCAACTTTATTTACCAGTCAGAATCAACTAGAAACAGAGTCCCTGAGTTTATTATGTGCAAGCATGCAGACTCTTGCACAAACAGTTTAGGGACCCAAATTAACATTAAGAATACAGCCAGCATTAGGGCAAACCAAATACAAGCTAGAAACCTAGAAAAATAGAAATTTCTAGGAATATATGAGTGTAATCATAGCTAAGACTCCTAGCAATATGGGATATAGAACCTTAACTGGCCATCTCCTGTAACCAGGCAATGATTGCAGGAGGAATCCAATGGAGGGATTGCTACACCTAGTCATCCTCAAAATGTTAGACCTACACTTGTTCCTGCCTGAAAGATGTGTAGGGATAAAAGTTGGAAAGGAAATTTTATAATTTTCTGAGGAACCACCAGATTGAAATTTGGGAAATAAGATATGATAGGTATATCCCTCTTGGTCTAAGTACTCTATATCTTATTCTTGAAATTATTATTATTATTATTATTATTATTATTATTATTATTATTATTATTAATTTTGCTGATGGATTTCTGTATTAACTGTTACCTACTTAAAGATAAACACATGTGAAGAGGTTTGAGACCTGCAATAGTTTATAGATATAAAGATAAAGATTTAGGAGACAGTACTTTTTGTGTAAGTCTATCAGAATAATAGTGTTTGATTCTTTACTAAGGCTTTGACAGCAATCATGGTGTAGAGACTATACAATGATATTAAGCATGAGTTTTGTCATGTAGTGTGGTTTAAATATAATCATAAAATGATTGGTTTCTCCAATTCATGACATAGTTTCACCAGTGAGAATATTCTGCTAAGATAGTTGTCTTTGTAGATTGAGTATCATATAGGTAGGACTATTGAGTTTTCTTCAAGTAGTATGCATAGACTTTTCTAGCACCATGAATTAAGCCAATATGGATCCAATATGGATAAATATTCACAGTGGCATCATCTTTTTGTTCCATGTGCTCTGAGTTAAAGATATAGTGTGTTCAGAATTTTGTTCTTACCACCAAGTTCTGGAAAGTAATAAAAAATACTAACAATGTCTTACAATGTTTCATATGTCAAGTGGGACACCAGTGATTGACAACTCAATTTGGTAATCTACATCTGGCATTGGGCTTTTTATTTGATAGCCTACAGTTTTCTGGTAGAGGCATTGCCCTAAAGTATGGGGTAACACACAGAAACATACAGACACACAGAAAAAAGCATATGTTACTTACGTACAGTGTTAGGTGTTAGTCTGGTGCTGTCTATGGAAATGCTAAATTTTAAAGTCCTACATCTGCTTGCCCCCAGACAAGTCAATTCTCACATATACTGACCATTGTTGAAACCTTGCTCCCAGATTTAAAGTTATTGTTTGATAAAAGGCTACAGCCTGTGATTGGGCAGTAAAAACAGAAAGGTGGAATCTGAGAATCAAGTAAGAGCTTTCAGAGAGACCACAGGGAAAAGGAGAAAGAAAGAGGGAGATGAGGAGGCCTCTATGACAGGGGATGGATCATGAATATGTGGCCAAGAGAAGTGGACCCTGAGGACAGGTAGATGGAGCAGAAATAATGCAGGAAAGGCTTAAACAGCAAGTAACATGATGACTATGGTTTAGATATAAGTTAGAGTAGTCTAAAAACTGGCCAATCTAGATTATACTTTGTTAAATAACACTTTGAGACATTTATATGGGCTAGCTAAAATAAATAATTCATTTGCAATACAGTATAATTATTTGAGAAAGGTAGATGTGAAATTTAATAAAATTTGCATATTATGATGATAGAAACAGTATATTTTCAAAATTCAATGATGCATGATATCGAGTATATCAATCTTTAAATTGTATTTTTCTCATAAACACACACACACACACACGGAGAGGAGAGGGTCACTTCTACAGTAGTTAAGTTTCCATACAACTCTCTTGAAGGTCCCTATTATTAGTTGTCCCTACTAAGATTGATGCAGTCACTATAGAAACAAGTGGGGAGTTTCTCTAATAAAATACATCCTGAGAAAAAAATATACAATTTAAAGCTTGAGACACTGAAACTTTAACACCATCAAATTCAGAAAAAAATACAATAAATTATTACTAATTGCTGTGTAATCCATAAATTGCATTTTATTGCATATCATCATATTATATTTTAGAAACATATGTTTTATTAATAAAATATATTTTAGTAAAGGTGAAATACTTATATATAACAGAATATTAAATATTATGGAATAAGCATTTTAAAATAACTAGTTTGTATAATTAACAATTATGGTATTATATAATACCAAGGAATTTTTAAATTTAAGGAGACATCCCTATATCAAGATTGATAGATCAAAAATTCTATGTTGTCAATCATATCATTGAAAAATAAAAATGGCTAATTAAGATATGCACTTAAGATAATTAAATGCATAAACTGATGGACATGCATTAATGAACTTGCCATCTCAAATTATATAAAGATCATATAATAAGATTTTCTTATCAAATAGAAATTATACAGCTACATAGTTCTAGGTACTTATTTTTTGAGAAGAATGTATGTGTATGTGTGTGTTTACATATACATATATAGAGACAAATATAGACATATATAGACATAAAACATAAGGTATCTGAAGAGACAGATCAGAACTGGCTTCCCTTCCAGAGGACGCAGGTATAATATTGCTTACTACCTGAAATTTGAATTCCAGGGAATTCCTCAATATTTCCTGGTCTCCATAAGCACCATGCATAAAAGAGTAGACCATACATATAGTGAAAATATTCATATAGATGAATGAATGAATGAATGAATGAGCAAAATATCACATCCCATGGAAGTTGAGATGGTTCAATCTAAAAGTTCAATCAAAACAAGATCTAGGATTTTGCACATTTCAGATTTTATTTTTATGTTGTTCAGAATTTATAAAAAGTTTTTTTATTAGATATTTTCTTTACTTACATTTTAAATGTTCTCCCCTTTCCTGGTTTCCCCTCCAAAATATCCCCTATCCCCTCCACCCTACACCTGCTCTCTAATCCACCCTCTCCTGCTTCCTGGCTCTGGCATTCCCCTACATAGGGGCATAGAACCTTCACAAGACCAAGGGTCTCTCCTCCCATTGATGACTAACTAGGACATCCTCTGCTACATATACAGCAGGAGCAAAGAGACTCACCATATGTACTCTTTGGTGGGTGGTTTAGTCCCTGGGAGCTCTGGGGATACTGGTGAGTTCATATTGTTGTTCCTCTTATGGGGCTGCAAACCCTTCAGCTCCTTGGGTCCTTTCTCTAGTTCCTTCACTGGGGACTCTGTGCTCAGTCCAATGGAATAATCCACCTCTGTATTTGTCAGGCACTGGCAGAGCCTCTCAGGAGACAGCTATATCAGGCTACTGTAAGCAAGCAGTTGTTGGCATCCACAATAGTGTCTGGGTTTGGTGACTGAATATGGAATGTATCCCCAGGTGGGGCAGTCTCTGCATTATCATTCCTTCAGTCTCTGTTCCACACTTTGTCTCTGTAACTCCTTCCATAGGGATTTTGTTCCTTCTCTAAGAAGTATCTAAGTATCCACACTTTAGTTTTCCTTTTCTTGACTTTCATGTGGTTTGTGGATTGTATCTTTGGTATTCTGAGCTTCTGGGTTAATATTCACTTATCAGTGAGTACATACCAAGTATGTTCTTTGGTGATTGGATTATCTCACTCAGGATGATATCCTCCAGATCCATCCATTTGCCTAAGAATTTCATAAAGTCATTGTTTTTAATAGCTGAGTATTAATCAGCTGTGTAAATGTATCACATTTTCTGAATCCATTAATCTTTTGAAGGACATCTGTGTTTTTTCCAGCTTCTGCCTATGGAACATAGTGGAGCATATGTCATTATGACATGATGGGGCATCTTCTGAGTATATGCCCAGGATTGATATTGCTGGGTCCTCTGGTAGTACTATGTCCAATTTTCTGAGGAACAGCCAAACTGATTTCCAGAGTGGTTTTATCAGTTTGCAATTCCATCAGCAATGGAGTAGTGTTCCTCTTTCTCCACATCCTAACCAGCATCTGCTGTCACCTGAGTTTTTGATCTTAGCCATTCTTGCTGGTGTGTGATGGAATCTCAGGGTTGTTTTTGTTTGCATTTCTCTGATGATAAAGGATGTTGAACATTTCTTTAGATGCTTCTCAGACATTCAGTATTCGTCAGTTGGGAATTCTTTGTTTAGCTCTGTACCAAATTTTTAATAGTGTTGTTTGGTTCTCTGGAGTCTGCCTTCTTGAGTTCTTTGTATATATTGGATATTAGCCCCCTATCATATGTAGGATTGGGAAAGATATTTTCCCAATCTGTTGGTTGCCTTTTTGTCCTGTTGACAGTGTGCTTTACCTTACAGAAGCTTTGCAACTTTGTGAGGTCCCATTTGTCAATTCTTAATCTTAGAGTTTAAGCTATTGGTATTCCATTCAGGAAATTTCACCCTGTGCCCATATGCTCGAGGATCTTCACCACTTTTTTTCTCCTACTAGTTTCAGTATATCTTGTTTTATGTGGAGGTCCTTGATCCACTTGGACTTGAGCTTTGTACAAAGAGATTAAAAAATATATAATCATCTAACTAGTTTCTGAGAAAGCATTTGACAAAATCTAACACCCCTTCATGATAAAAGTCTTAGAAAGATCAGGAATTCAAGGCTCATATCTGAAGATAGTAAAAGCAATATACAGTAAGCCAGTAGCCAACCTCAGACTAAATGGAAAGAATCCATTTCAAACCATTCCACTAAAATCAGAAGTCAAATTATTTGCAGTTGATATGAGAGTATACTTAAGTGACCTCAAATATTCTACCAGAGAACTCTTAAACCTGATAAACAACTTCAACAAAGTGGCTGAACCAAAATTAACCTAGACAAATTAGTGGCCTTTGCCTACACAAAAGATTAACATGCTGAGAAAGAAATTAGGGAAACAACACCCTTCACAATAGTCACAAATAGTAAAAAATACCTTGGTGTGACTCTAACTAAGCAAGTGGAAGATCTGTATGACAAGAACTTCAAGTCTCTGAAGAAAGAAATGGAGGATGATCTCAGAAGATGGAAAGATCTTCCATGCTCATGGATTATCAGGATTAATATAGTAAAAATGGCCATCTTGCCTAAAGCAATCTACAGATTCAATGCTATCCCTATAAAAATTTTAACTTAATACTTCACAGAATTAGAAAGAGTAATTTGCAAATTCATCTGGAATAACAAACACCCTAGGATAGCAAAAACTATTCTGAACAAGAAAAGAACCTCTGGTGGAATCACCATCCCTGACCTCAAGCTGTACCACAGAGCAATTGTGATAAAAAACTACATGATATTCGTACAGTGACAGGTAGGTAGACCAATGGAGTAGATTTGAAGACCCAGAAATGAACCCATACACCTATTGTCACTTGATCTTTGACAAAGGAGCTAAAACCATCTAGTGGAAGAAAGACAGCATTTTCAACAAATAGTGCTGGCTCGACTGGTGGTTAGCATGTAGAATAATGCAAATTGATCCATTCTTATCTCCCATTTCTGATTTTTGATTCTAAAATCAGTAGTACCTTGTATCCAAGACTATAGCAAGTTTAAATTATCTGATAGTAAAAAAGATAGAATAAAAACAACCACAAGAAACTCAAGAAGAAGGAAGACCAAAGTGTGGATACTTCATTCCTTCTTAAAAGGGGGAACCTAATACCCATGGAAGGAGTTGTAGAGACTAACTATGGAGCAGAGACTAAAGGAAGGACAATTCAGACATTACTCCACCTGGGAATCCTTCCCATATTCAGTCATCAAATCTAGATGCTATTGTGGAAGCCAACAAGTGTTGGATGACAGGAGCCTGATATAGCTGTCTCCTGAGAGGCTCTGACAGTACCCGACTAATACAGAAGTAGAGGCTCCCAGCCATCCATTGGACTGAGTAGAGGGTCCCCAGTGAAAAAGCTAGAGAAAGGATTCAAGGAGCTGAAGGGTTTGCAGTCCCTTAAGATGAACAACAGTATGAACTAACTAGTACCATCAGAAATTCCAGGGACTAAAACTCCAACCAAAGAGTACACATGGTGGGACTCATGGCACCAGCAGCATATGTATAGCAGAGGATGGCCAAGTTGGTTATCAGTGGGAGGAGAGGCCCTTGGCCCTGTGAATGTTCTATGCACCAGTGTAGAGGAATGCCAGGGCCAGGAAGCAGGAGGGGGTGGGGTAGTAAGCAAGGGGAGGAGGGAAGGAACAGGGGTTTGTTTTAGTTTTTTTTTTTTCTTTTTTCTTTTTGGAGGGGAACCTGGGAAAGGAGATATTGTAAATAAAGAAATCATCTAATTAAAAAAAAATAAGCACTACTTACACATTTTCTCTAGAGCTTAATGCTTTAAACTTACAACTACTCATGAACATATTAATACATTCAGGACAAAAAGAAGATTGTCTATATTGATTAAGAGATTTGAAAATTTGAGAAAATTAAAAATTAAGTGTTAGAAAATTTAAATTAATTCTGTTTTGATCTACTGCATTATTCTGAAACCCTAATGCTACTTCATTTCTATCTTTTCTTACCATGGCAGGCAGCAATAACCCTTTAGAATATCACCTTTTAAAGATGGCTGAAATGAAGGAACATAAGATTTGCCATACCACATTAAACCTCTTTGTCATTTTCTTCCTCATATGGCAAACTGTGACCCAGATGCTGAGATGTCAGCCCCTATTTCCTGCAGCACCAGCTGGTGCCTTTGCAGTCTCATTAAGTGGCTGCATGGCCTCTTTTATTTCATCTACAGGCCTTACATGTCATTATGCTGCTGATATGTGCTCTGGGCATGTGTGGCCCTCCGCTCAACTTATTATGTTTAACTAATATGTTTCTAGACATTTTATTAATTTTACTAATTTTTAACTTGGAAATTATGATTTGATTAATGCATGAGTAAAGAAATAACTCTAGTAAAATAAAATCTATAATTGATTTCTGTGTGAGATTTTTAAAAAGGTATTTTCTCACCACTAACCCTTTAATTAGAATATCATGTAATTATGTCTAGATATATAATGACCAGCTCAAACTTTCATAGAGTAGATAGCTAATAACCTGTAACCACAGGGAAAAAGGGGACTGATAACTATACCTGCTGATGTCTCCTCCCTGTTAACTCAATTATTAATCAGTGAAATAAAAAAAAGATTATATTATGTTTTCTATATTTCTCCATACAAAAGACAAAATAAACTAATAAATGAATTCTTACAATGGTGAAAAACACATAAAATTAAACAAATTTAAAATATGATGTTTTAATTATCAAAAAGAGGCTATTTAATTACTATACATGTTGTATCTTTTTGGAATAGTTTCTGTATAAAATGTAAGCTAGCTTCAATTGCATTTCATTTCCATGGCATCACCCAGTTTAATATTTGCCTCCTGAGTCATTAGTATGAGCTTCAAATTTTATTTAATAAAATTCTACTTATGGGAAAATATTTCATAAGTTTAAAAATAGTTTCATTTATGATAAAGTATTATAAACATAGACATATTTTGGAAAGTAATTACAAAAAGGAAAAAATTTTTAATTGTCTTACATTATGTAGACTTTTCTGGACTCAGTTATTGATAATGATATTAGTTTGCATTTGGCTCACTGGAAAAATAACAGAACATAAATAAATATGACTGATAAAATATATAACATAGTCTAGTTGCATTTCTGTAACAACATAGTAACTTTATAGTAAAATATACATTTATATTGAAATATAATAAAAGAATTATCTATGACATGAATTTAAAATGTACAAATTTTATTTGAAAGGTAATACACTATTTTTTTGTTGTGCTTTTATCTTCTATACTGGCCTAATAAAATGTGAAGTTTTTACTCTATTACTTTGATTAAAATAATGAGGTACTCTGTGAGGATACTTTATCTAATTTATAAGTTTATTCAAGTAAATGAAGAATGATCATGATAATGCTATAATTTGTTGAAGAATAGTAGTACTGTAGAGTAAGGTTTTCATTTCTCTATGACTCAGCTATATTCTGTCTACTTTTCAACCCTAGTCATTTTAAGTAGACATTTTACTAAAGTAAAATAAATATACACAAAATATTGCCACTATATTTAATAGCTTGTTTTGCTTATTAATTCATTTCTATCTATATTCGTTACAATATATGGGAAAATACTAATATAGACAGCTAAAATATAGTATTTTGAAATGTAAATATTGAGATATGCTACTAGGACATTAGCTTAAACTTGTGTTGGCAAAATATTTTTATTTAAAATTTAATTTGTAATTAAGACTATTGCATTTAGCCTTTCCAGATAGACTGATATGGTCTTATCATATAGAACTCTCTGACTAGTAGAATTTTTGTCATAATTTAAGTGCTTTAATGTGAATCAATATAAACCTTTATATACATTAACAGTACACATACACACACACACACACACACACATATATATATATATATATATATTTAAAAATAAAGTAAAAACATGTATTTTTCATTTTAATTAGTTCATTCTGGTAGGTCCAGTTAGTAATGTTAATATGATTTGATATATTGAAACCTACTTTTACAAGGAACTTATTGCTATGTTGATTTTGTCAGTCACTAGTATGTTAAAATATAAAAATGATAAGAAATATAGTTCATTTTGGTTTTATCCTAAAAGATTATTGCTAGTAAGAGTTTCAGTTCAGAGTAAAAGGAAGCATAGCTCTTCAACAGATTAATTTTATATGCTATTTAATTGGAAATAAATTATTAAAATATTCTGGTATAGTTTGATAAAGAATTGTGATTACTAATTTATTTGAGGGTACCATTGATTATACATTTTAATTTCTTAGATAGTTTTTAAAACATTTATCATTGAAAAGACAATTTTTTACAAGTATTATATAGCAACTTTCAGTATTGAACTCAGAGCTATTTTGTAAATGGAACTTTTATTTCCCACATGTAAGTGTCATCTTAGAGGCCTACTGCAGAATAAGGTCACTGTTTCTACCTCTTTCTGAACCTTGGCTGGTTCATTCAACTCAACTGCTCTGGTTCAAACTCCTCTCCCAGTTGCCTGATTCAAACTGGCTTCTCTTGGCTTCTGACTGTATTGCTTTGCTTTGTCTCAAACTAAATCTGGCAATCTTTTCTAATCTTCTCACTCATTCTCATTCGCTAGCTCATTCAGTCTTCATCTACAACTTCTTTCTGTAAAACTTTTGCAGTAAAACTTTTTCTTTCTCTCTTTCTGCACTATTCCCTTAAGTTGCATCTCTTTCTTGTCCTGTCTCCTGAGAGTTGGGTATAAACTATTTCTGAACCATTCTGTCATATCTTTTTCTAATTTGCCACTTTGTTTGCCCCACAATTGGATGTCACTTTCAGACATGTTCCCTTTTTTCTAAATACAAATTTTACCAATTTTGTGTTTACTAAGGGCATGTCTGTATTCTAGACAGAGGTATTAAAGGTGTATAGCATGTCTTCATTCCAGCAAGATCAGTCAGACCTAGAAGGTCTTTGGATGTTATCCCTTCCAGAGCAGACATGTTGTTGGATGAAAATTCTTCCAGATTGGTTCATTTTGAACATTCAGGCTTTTATTATTTCTTTTTCTTTCTTTTTTTTTTTTTTTTTTTTTTTTTTTTTTTTTTTTTTTTTTGAGACAGGGTTTCTCTGTGTAGCCTTCGCTGTCCTGGAACTCACTCCATAGACCAGGCTGACCTCGAACTCAGAAATCCGTCTGCCTCTGCCTCCCAAGTGCTGGGATTAAAGGCATGTGCCACAACCGCTCAGCCAGACTTTTATTATTTCACTGGAAGCTTTTTCAAACAAAATATGAGGAATCAGATTAATATCTGTATATGTAATTTTTTCTAGAAATAGAATACAAAAATAAAATAACAATAGATAATGGAAAATAGGATAAACAGGGAGAAAAAGAATAATGAAAAAAGGAAAAAAATCTCTTTTAATTTTCTATTGGAAATACAAATTGTCATGGTTAGGGGTTTACTGCTGTGAACAGAAACCAAGACCAAGGCAACTCTTATAAGAACAACATTTAATTGGGGAACTGGCTTACAGGTGCAGAGGTTCAGAACATTATCATCATGGTGAGAACATGGCAGAATATAGGCAGGCAAATTGCAGAAGATGCTGAGTTCTAAATCTTCATCTGAAGGCCACTAGGAAAAGACTGGCTTACAGACAGCTAGGGTGAAGGTTTAAAAGCCATAGTAATTCACTTTCTCCAACAAGGCCACGCCTCCTCTGACAAGGCCAAACCTACTCCAATAAGGCTACACCTCCAAATAGGGCCACTCCCTGAGCCAAGCATACTCAAACTACCACACAAAGTAAAAAACCTATTTCATTTTAATCCTTGAATTATTTTAAAAAATAATACTAAACCTTCAGAGATAATAAAGCAATAAGGCTGAAAAATTATACTAAAAGCAGATTCCGTGACTGGAGCTCATAAATGGGCTATGCATGAACCTGTAACAGTGAACCTTAAGATTTCAAGACAATCCCATGATACTGTAGGTTGCAGAAATATGCCATGCTCACCAATTAAAGCAGCAATAACCACGTGCAACTGATTTAAGACAAAGCTCACAGCCTCAGTAATTACAAGTATAGATCAGAGCCCTTCCTGAGCTTTATAGAAGTACATGGTATTTGGAATTGAAAGATGACTCAGCTGATAAGAGTATCATGCTATTATTCCCCAGGACCTGAATTGGATCTGGTATCCATGTCAGACAGTTCACAATTGTCTATGATTCAGGTTCAGTGGAATCCAACTCCTTTGGCTTTTATAGGTACCTGCCCTCACATCTGCATACCTACATATAAGCACAAACACATATCAATTTTAACATAAATCAAATGATGTCTAATGATTCCATTTAGATTTTTATGTATGTATATATTTTATGGAGTTTCTACTGTAATTGGTTTTTATATATGATTTTTCAAGTGCCCAGCATATGTACTGTTCCCCTCCTGTATTCCCCCATTTACCTACCCTTTTCCCACTCCATATCTGCTTGAACCTCCTATTGCAACCCAAAATCCATCCATGTATCCATCTATCCATCCATCCATTTATCCATCCATCCATCAATCCATCCATAACTATCTATTCTATTGTCTCTCTTTAAGAAGATCCTTTTCTGTAATTAGTCATAGCATTATGACAACCCTTTGTAGTTATATGGATTATACCCTGCTAGATTAGGACCTAATGGCTAACATCCAAATATAAGAGAATACATACCACATTTACTTTGGCATTCTGGACTGCCACACTCAGAACAATGTTTTTTTTTTTTCTAGTTGAAATCTTAGGTTCACTATTTTATCATTATTTTCATCATTTGTATTAATTTTATTTATTTATATCCCAAATACTACCCCCACTGTCCTCCCTCCCATAATTTTTCACCCTATCTTCCTTCACATTCCCCTCTGAAAGGTTGCCAACTCATCAGGGCATACCTCCTCCCTAGGGTATGAAATCTCTGCAAAAATAGACACTCTCTCTCCCACTGTGGCCAGATAGGTAGCCCACTACTTCACATGTGACAGAGTTCTCAGACCAGCCCCTGTATTCTCTTTTGTTGGTGGCTTAATTTCTGGGAACTCCCCAGGGTCCAGATTAGGGTCCGCATTGGTATTCCTATGCGGTTGCCATCTCCTTCAGCTCGTTCATCCTTCCCTAACTCTTCCACAGGGGTTCTGGAATTTAGTTGAATGCCAGGCTGTGAGTATCTGCATCTGTCTCAGTCAGCTGCTGATGAAGCCCCTCAGAGGACAACAATATTGCAATTCTGTTTGCAAACTGACCAATAATAATAGTGTCAGGGTTTGGTGCCCACCCATAGGATAGATCACAAGTTGGGGCAGTCACTGGACAGCCTTTCTTCAGTCTCTGCTCTATTTTTGTTCTTATATTTCTTTCATACAGTGTCTTAGTTAGGGTCCTACTACTGTGAACAGACACCATGATCAAGGCAACTCTTATAGGGACATATTTCATTGGAGCTGGCTTGCAGGTTCAGAGGTTCAGTCCATTATCATCAGTGCAGGAACACGGAAGGATCCTGATACTGGCATCTCCAATGCACTGGGATCTTCTGCTGCAACTAGGCTTTACCAATAGTCATTCACTGGCTTTCTTCATAGTGCCAAGCCTTAAATCCTTTACATCACACCCATCAAAATTCCAAATCAATTCTTCATAGAGTTAGAAAGAACAATTCTGAAATTCATCTGGAATAACAAAAAAATACAAAACAAAAAAAAAACAAAAAAAAACCAAAAAAAACCAAAAACACCACCACCACCACCACCAACAACAACAACAACAAAAACCAGAACAGAATATTGAAAACTCTTCTCAACAATAAAGGAATTTCTGGAGGAATCATCATCCTGGACCTCAAGCTGTATTATAGAGCAATAGTGACAAAAACTGCATGGTATTGATACAGAGAGAGGCAGGTAGATCAATGGAATAGAATTGAAGACGCAGAAATGAACCAATACACCTGTGGTCATTTGATATTTGACAAAGGAGCTAAAATCATCCACTGAAAAAAGACTGATTTTAAACAAATGGTGCTGGTTCAACTGGAGTTTAGCATGCAGAAGAATGCAAATTGATCCATTCTTATCTCCTTGTATAAACCTCAATTCCAAGTGGAACAAGGATCTCCAAATACAACCAGATACTCTGAAACTAATAGAAAAATTGGAGAAGAGCCTGGAGCACATGGGCACAGGGGACAATTTTCTGAACAGAACTCCAATAGCTTATACTCTAAGATCAATATATACAAAGAATTCAAGAAGTTAGACTCCAGAGAACAAAATAATCCTATTAAAAATGGGGTACAGAGATAAAGAAAGAATTCTCAACTGAGGAACAGCAAATGGCTGAGAAACACCTGAAGAAATGTTCAACATCCTTAGTCATCATTGAAATGCAAATCAAAACAACCCACTCGGATCAAAAATTCAGGTGTCAGCAGATTCTGGTTAGGATGTTTAGAAAGAGGAACACTCAACCATTGCTGGCAGGATTGCAAGCTGGTACAACCACACTGGAAATCAGTTTGGCAGTTCCTCAATTTTCTTCTATAGGAATTTAAAGTTCTTGTCATACAGAACTTTCATTTGCTTGGTTAGATTTACACCAAGATATTTTATATTATTTGTGGCTTCAATAAAAGGTGTTGTTTCCCTAATTTATTTTCTTTCTCCATTATCATTTGTATAAGTGAAGACTACATATTTCTTTGAGTTACTTTTGTATCTAGCCACATTATTGCTTTGCTGGAGTTGTTTATAAGCTGTAGAAGTTCTCTGGTAAAATTTTGGGGTTACTTATGTATACTATCATCTCATCCCTAAATAGTGATATTTGACTTCTTCCATTCCAGGGTTTATTCCCTTGATTTCCTTTTGTTCTTTAATTGCTCTAGCTAGTACTCCAAGTACTATATTGAATAGATAGGGAGAGATTGGGCAATCGTAGCTTACCCCTGATTTTAATAGGATTACTTCAAGTTTATCTCCATTTTAAATTGATATTGGCTATTGGTTTGCTGTATATTACTTTTTTTTAATGTTTTAGTATGTGCTTGAATTCCTGATCTCCCTAAGACTTTTAACATGATGGAGTATTGGATTTTGACAAAGCCTTTTTCAGTATTGGAGAATGTTCTTTGAGGTGTTGAGAATGTATAATCTTTCTTTTATGGTTAAATGTTCTGTAGATATCTATTAAATCTACTTGGTTTATCACTTCTGTTAGTTTCACTATCTCTTCTTTGGGTTTTTCTTGTTAAATGATGTTGTCATGTTTAATTTCCATTTTATTACCTGTGCTTTGCTGGGATTCGCTTATGGAAGTCTCCCACTACTATCGTGTAGGTTTCAATATGTGATTGAAAAAAGAATGAATTCATTTGTCTGATTAATGGTTGCAAATGTATGGATAATAGAATTTTAAAGCTAGAATATGAAATGCAATGCTTACATGTTGAACATTTTGTTTTCAGATAGTGATGTTTATATTCATTTTAAGGCATAAAATGACACAAATTTTAGAGATTTACAAATGTTCTGTTAAACATCTATTATTTAAAAAAAAACTACTGGAAGCTACCATAGTTATTTCCTCAACACACCATTTCTGTTACTTCCCTTTCCACCATTCTTAAAAAAATGTCTTCATAGACTTCAAATCAGGGGCTTTTAAAACAATCAGTGTAACAAGTTGGACTATATTATTTTTATTTCCATTTTCTATTTATTTTAACCACTTGTAGATACTACAAAATACAGAGTGATAAAATAAGTATTTGAACCTAATTTGCTTACTTTATTCTTTTTTTGTACTTTAAAACATTGCTTACAGTGTGTTTAAAAATTTTCATTGACACTTGAATGTTACTTAAATTATTTGAACTAGGATGTAGTTACATATATATATATATATATTATATAGTTATATATAATAAATAATATATAATATAGTGATAAATGTATTAACATGTAATATATTATTGATATGTAATATATAAGACTAAATCCTAGTCCCCAATATATGTGTGTGTGTGTGTATGTGTGTGTGTGTATGTGTGTGTGTGTGTAACCAGTTGATCTCTTGGCATTTATTTTTTTCTAATCCTTATTTTTTCAAAAGAAAATAAAAAATAAAAAAGGTTTTTTAGATATTTTCTTTACTTACATGTAAATTTCTCCTTTCTCAACTTCCCCTTCAAAAAACAAACAAAGAAACAAACAAAAATGACAAAAACAGACCCCTGATGCCTTCCCCCTCCCCAGGCCTGCCACCCCACACTCTCCCACTTATTGGCCCTGACATTCCCTACACTGGGGCCCAGAACCTTCACAGGGTCGAGGTCCTCTCCTCCTATTGATGATCGAATTACTATACACGTGCTGCCAGAACAATAAGACCCAACATGTATAGTCCTTGTTTGGTGGTTGAGACCCTGAGAGTTCTGAAGGTACTAGTTAGTTCATATTGTTGTTCGTCCTAAGGGGCTGCAAACTCCTCAGCTCCATATGTCCTTCCTCTAAATCCTTCGTTGGTGACCCTGTACTCAGTTCAATGGATGGCTGTGAGCCTCTACATCTGTATTAGTTAGGTACTGTCAGAGTCTCTCAGGAGATAGCTATATTTAGGCTGGATTGTCCTTCCTTCAGTCTCTGCTCCATAGTTAATCTCTGCAACTCCTTCCATGGGTATTTGGTTCCCCCTTTTAAGAAGGAATGTACTGTCCACCTTTTGGTCTTCCTTCTTCTTGAGTTTCTTGTGGTTTGTGGGTTGTTCTTACTGTATTCCAAACTTCTGGACTAATAACCACTTATCAGAGAGTGCATACCATGTGTGTTCATTTGTGATTGGGCTACCTCACTCAGGATGATATTCTCCAGATCCATCCATTTCCCTAAGAATTTCATA
>NW_022196913.1:85880492-85911785 GCF_008632895.1 Mastomys coucha
CCATTGTGTAGATGTACCACAATTTCTGTATCCACTCCTCTGTTGAGGGACATCTGGGTTGTTTCCATCTAGGTTGTTCTGGCTATTATAAATAAGGCTGCTATGAACATGATGGAGCATGTGTCCTTATTACAGGTTGAAGCATCTTTTGGGTATATGCCCAGAAGTGATATAGCTGGGTCCTCAGGTAGAACTATGTCCAATTTCCTGAGGAACTGCTTAACTGATTTCCAGAGTGGTTGTACCAGTTTGTAATCCCACCAGCTATGAAATAATACTCTTCTTTCTCCACAACCTCTCCAGCATCTGCTGTCCCCTGAGTCTTTTATCCTAGCCAATCTGACTGGTGTGAGGTAAAATCTCAGAGTTGTTTTGATATGCATTTCCCTGATGACTAAGGATGTTGAACATTTCTTTAGGTGCTTCTGAGCCATTCAGTGTTCATCAATTGAGAATTCTTTATTTATCTCTGTACCCCATTTTTAATAGGGTTATTTGATTCTCTGGAATGTAACTTCTTGAGTCCTTTGTATAAATTGGATATTAGCCCTTTATCTGATATTGGGTTGGTAAAGATCTTTTCCCAATTTATTGGTTGCCGTTTTGTCCTATTGACAGTGTCTTTTGCCTTTCAGAAGCTTTGCAACTTTATGAGGTCCCATTTGTCAATTCTTGATCTTAGAGCAGAAGCTATTGGCATTCTCTTCAGGAAATTTCCCCTGTGCCTATTTGCTCAAGGTTCTTCCCCACTTTCTCTTCTATTAGTTTCAATGTATCTGCTTTGATGTGGAGGTTCCTGATCCACTTGGACTTGAGCTTTGTACAAGGAGAAAGGAATGGATCGATTTGCATTTTTCTACATGTTAACCGCCAGTTGAACCAGCACCATCTGTTGAAATGCTGTCTCTTTTCCACTGGATGGTTTTAGCTCCTTTGTCAAAGATCAAGTGACTATAGGTGCATGGGTTCATTTCTGGGTCTTCAATTCTGTTCCATTGATCATCCTGCCTGTCACTGTACCAATACCATGCAGTTTTTATCACAATTGCTCTGTCGTACAGCTTAAGGTCCGGGATTGTGATTCCACCAGAGGTTCCTTTTGACATTTTGTTATATGTTATTCTTGTTTCCAACCAAAACTTTGACACATGAAATAAAATATTTTTTCCTAATAAATATTATAGAAACTTTTTGAAAGCATAATTATCAGGAGAGCTTATGTATTTTAACTTAAGAGAATGTTGACTGTATATTCTGGGATCTGTGTGTACATCCAGAGCTGATTTCCTTTAACATCAGTGAAAAGGACTTTGGGACTACAGAAGTCATTTTCTACTGCTATGCTTATTGGTATGTCAGGTATATGGGGATTCTACCCTTGTATCTAGCTGTGATTGGCATAGGCAGAGATAGTTGATGTTCATAAAACTTTCTCTTTTCCTTTACTTCCATAATGCCAAGAGCACTAAGGCCTTCTGATGATTAGGAATATGATGAATTAGCACATATTAAATATCATGAACTGGTTCAATAAGAAATTTTAAATAGCATAAAATCCTTTCAGTGTCCCCAAATATATTTGGCTAAAGAATGAATACTCCAGAGCCTTAGATCCTCTTCATTATAATACATATATAAAATTTTGTGTATGGTTTAAATTAACATTACAGATATTGGAAAATTATCATGGATCATATCTATACAACTAGTATATGAAGACTTGATGCAAACATTCAAAAGTCAATATGGCCACTGGAGCAGTGTAAATAAAAGTAAAGGAATATCAGTTACTATTAGACTCACAAAACCTTCTGAGTAAGGAAAGATTTCTGATACCTAGGCAATAGTCTAATGATGCTAATTTTGGCTTTGGGAGCTCAGGTCTGCTAGAAATATAATTTTTGGCTTTAAAGAACTGTGTAATTTTAAAAAATATAGCCATAAAATTTAAACCAATGGAACATTATACACACACACACAAATACACACATGTACACACACATAAACACTCATACTCAAATATATAATCTTAGTGAATTTTTGGATTATAGAATCTCTAATCAATGTAGTTGTTTTATTGAAGGTATTTCCATCCATGAACAATTTTTCAGAAACTCTAAATTAAGCATATACAAGAATTTCCCACACTGGGTAGTTATGTGATTTTTTTCTCATTCCATGTACCCAAGTAACTCAGTGACTCATATACTTTCTAAAACATCATTCAATTTAAGAATCATCTTAACTTGTATGTGAAATCTATATATTCCATTTGTAAATCATAAAATTATTTATTATTGTGACTCTTATCTCCATACAAATTCCCTCTTTCCCTAAGTGACACCTATATTTCATCAGAAAATTGGAAATTTGAGCACATACTTTTTATAGAAACACTCTTATATTGTCAGTTATTCAATAGCCTGTAGTTTATAATTAGGTTCTCACTGGTAGACAAAATAAAAAATAAGCCTACTATTTCATGGAATAAATTTAGAGCTAATCCCCTATTTTTGTATTTAAAAAGGTTAGTCTGTATAAAGAATAAGGATTCAGCTCAAATTTGTGATGACTAATGTTGACTGTCAAATAAACACATCTAAGAAAAGAGAATCTGATGGAAGTAATTAAGATAGGCATATGCCTATTGTGCATACATAAAGTTCATAAAAGATTCATGGGGCCAGCCAATGGTATGTGGTTCTTGACTATATAAAAATGGTAACTGATTGTGACCCTGAGAACAAGCCAGTAAGTTATCTTCCTCCATCATATCTGCTTTTATTCCTGTAAAGGCACTTCTTTTGAGGACTGGAATCCCTTAATGGTATATCATAATTTACAGAGTTCTAGAGACCTTTTTATTCTCAACAAAAGTCAAACTAAAGCAAGCATTGCTATTGGAAGTTGGAGGCTTGCTCTGACAGATGTGAGCATGTTCTTTTTGAGGAGAGGATTAAAGGCATACTTGGAACTTGGAGTTGGAAAAGAAAATGAATATTCAAAGCTCAATAGATCATTGTATGAGAGCTTGCAAGACATGAATACAGAAAGAAATTCAGATGAAGGATGACTGGATTCTCACGCTTTATATCAAAGTTTCAGAATCTCTTAGAAATTGTAAAACAGTGGTTTTCAACCTTCCTAATGCTGTGATCTTCATGTTGTGGTCACCATAACCACAAAATTACTTTTTTTTCTGTTTTATAACTTGTAATTTTTCTATGATTCTGATTCATAATGTAAGTATCTGTGTTGTATCATGGTCTTAGCTTACCCTTGTGAAAAGGTCATTCAATTTCCAGGGGTTGGGACTAACAGCTTGAGAATCATTGCAGGTCCATTTGTGTGCTGTTTTGAGTTAAGCAACTCTGAATTTGAATCTTGTGCTCACTAGGATTATGAATGTTGGTCAACTGAGACTAAAGAATCATAAGTAACAAATAAGTGATCTATGTTAGAAAGACACTGTCTTCTGAGAAGCATTTTTTCAGGGTCAGAACACAAAAGGGGTAGTCTATTTGTGGTAGGTGGACAATGTTGGATTTGAAGCTAGAAGAACTTGAAAAAGTACAACAGTGTTCTTTGTGGTTCTGCTTTCAATGGCATGAAAGCTTCAGGACTTCAAGAATGAAGAAGAGTAGCTTAGGCTCGGCAGCACTTGATAGAGTCAGAGTCCCAGATATGAGGACAGAAGAGTCCATTGGTAAGGTCAAGAACCATTCAGTTGCAGTTTTTAACCCAAGATATAGGGTATGTCAGGAGCATTGGTGAACACAAAGGATATTGGCTTGGTACAAGACACAAAATTTATGTGCTCTGAATGGCAGAGCTGGAGATATTGGACTGTTCAAGCTATGTGAATACCAAAAGATAATGAATGAGTTCCTGATGTTGGAAACTAAGCTCTTCACATTGACATATGTTAGTTTTTCTTTGATCTGATCATAGCTTTGCACTGGCTCCTCCTTTTTAATTAAAAATAATTTTACACTCTCATCCAAGTCAAGCTGTCCTGAGCAGCCTTCAATCCCAGTAGGACCTCAATTCTCCCATCACCTTTCTTCCAGCATCACCAGACTCCAGAAGAATACAGGTAAGTTTCCCTTTACCAATCCATCTGCTTTGTTGGCTGAGCACTGTGGGCCAAGCCAAGTTGCCCTATGCAGCCTATCCAAAGGGGATCTTCATTCTTTTGCTGTTTCAACCTACATCTCCACAAAACTCTAGACAACTGAAATATACAAGAAGAACCCTCTTCTCTCATCCACCTTCCCTGCTCACTGAGCCTTCTGAGCCAAGCCAAACTTCCCTAAGCAGCATGCTATCCCATGGTTACCTTCATTTTCTTGATGCCTCTCCCCTTACCACCATCAGAATCCTGAACAAAACAAGTTAGCTTCCCATCCCCAACTATCCTCCCTTCTTTCTGAGCTTTCTAGGGCAACCAAGCTGCTTTGACCAACTTCTACCTCAGAGGGACTTCTATTCTCTGGCTACCTTGATCACACCTTAGGCTCCTCAACCATACAGAACTGGTATCATACAGCCATGGATTCCCTTCAAAGGGTCATTAGGGTTCACCCAATACCTACTACAACAATATCCAGGAACCAAATTGCTAAAGGCCCTTGAAAGAACACAGTCAACAAAAGCCAGGGCAATGTGACACCTCCAATGCACAGCTGCCCAACTACAGCAAGCCCTGGATATCCTAACAAAACCAAATCTCAAGAATATGTTGTTAAACCAATCTTATAAAAATAATGGAAGTGGCCCTTCTCTTCTTAAGCCTGTACCCTGAGCAGGCTAGGGCCCTGGCTCCACTCCTAGTCCCACAACACCCAGAGGAAACTCGACTTCCAGGTGATCTAAAATGCCCAGGATCAGAGGTGAGGAAGCCACAACATTTGCCCCAACACCCACAGTCACTGAGTCCCCTAGGACCCAGGAACACAGGAAGCCATGCCCAGCCAGTGGCACAGGTTCCTTCTGGTCTGAACCTCCACAGGAACCAATGGAAAACAAACCCCAGCCAAAGGCATGGCTTCCTTCCAGCTTACACCTATACCTGAAGCAAACCCAGGGCTCTAGCTCCCCACCCACCCTGAAACACAAAGAGAAAGCTTGACTCCCAGCAAATCTGATACAACAGGATCTCAGGAGCTTGGACACACCAGGATTTTAGGATCCCAGAGGCAGCTTGACTCTGAGGAGCTCTGAAACACCCAGGATCTCAGGATCCCAGGATCCCAGAATCACAGGATCACAGAAACAGTTGGACTTGGAGGAGTTATGACACAACTAGGATCACAGTGCAGACAGGCTCCAGTCATAGACAGCAAGGACAGGTGGCACGAAAGATATCTAGATGGCGAGAGGCAAGGGCAAGAACATAAGCATGAGAAATCAAGGCTACTTGCCATTATCAGAACCCAGTTCTCCCTCCACAGCAAGTCCTAGATACCCTATCACACTGGAAAAGCAAGAGTCAGATTGAAAATCACTTCTCATGATGATGATAGAGGACATAAATAACCCCCTTGAAGAAATACAGGAGAACACAGGTAGAGGTAGAAGCCCTTAAGAAGGAAATACAAAATCCCTTAAAGAATTACAGAAAAACAGGTGAAGCAGTTGAACACAACCATCCAGGAGCTAAAAATGGAAATAGAAACAATAAAGAAATGTGGCAGGGTTTTCCCTGTCCAATTGCATTAAAATATTAGTGTAGCAAGAGGCCTGTGATTGGACAGGGAAAAGGGAGGAGGCATGAAAAGTTTCAGGATCAGCCAGCAACTCAGAGGATGGAGGAGGAGAAGCCAAGATGGAAGCAGAAGGACAGGAAGAAGATAATTATGATATCAGAAAGGATAAAATAACTGGAATAATTTGCCTAATCTAGGTGGGCAGCTTTTATCATTATCAATTGGTTCTGAAATGATTGTATTGACATCTTATGAATTGAGAATTTATTGATAAATAAATCTGGCTTGTTAATTATGAGCTTCAAGTATTTTGTTTCTACAGGATTGCTGGATAATGTGGCAGCTGATCATAGAGTAGACAGTCATTGCATTGGCCTGGAGTGGCAGCAAAAGGAACTCTGGCACTGCTAGAGTGTTGGAGAGCAGAGAGTAGCTGGATGGAGCACAAGAACTTGGCCTTTCTTTTTTAATATTTACTGCAAAAAAAAAAAAAAAATCACAAAAGGAGATAACCCTGGAGATAGAAAACCTAGGAAAGAGATCATGAGTCATAGATGCAAGAGTCACCAACTGAATACAAAAAATAGAAGAGAGAATCTCAGGTACAGAAGTTACCATAGAAAACATTAACACAACAGTCCAAGAAAATGTAAAATGAGAAAGCTCTTGACATAAAACATTTAGGAAATCCAGGACACAGTGAGAAGAGCAAACCTAAGGATAATAGGTATAGAAGAGAGCAAAGATTCCCAATTTAAAGGACCAGTAAACATCATCAACAAAATTATAGAAAAATACTTCACTAACCTAAAGAAAGAGATGCCCATGAATATTCTAGAAGGCCACAGAACTCCAAATAGACTGCACCAGAAAAAGTACCTCCTGTCATATATTAATCAAAATACCAAATAAACAAAACAAAGAGCAGTAAGGGAAAAGGGTCAAGTAACATATGAAGGCAGACCTATCACAATTATACTTCACTTCTCACCAAAGACTGTAAAACCCAGATGATTGGGGATAGATGTCATACAGACTGTAAGAGAACACAAATGCCAACCCAAGCTATTATGCCCTGTAAAACTCTCAATTAACATAGATGGAGAAAAAAGATATTCCATAACAAAAAAATTTACATAACATCATTCCATAAATCCAACTCGACAAAAGATTATATATATGGAAAACTCTAACACAAGAAGGGAAACTACACCCTAAAAAATGCACGAAAGTAATCTTTTTTCAACAAACCCAAAAGAAGATAACCACACAAACATAATTCCAGCTCTAACAACAAAATAACATGAAGCAACAATCACTTTTCTTCATTATCTCTTCACATCAATGGAACAAATTCCCCAATAAAAAGATATAGACTAATAGACTGAATACATAAACAGGACTCAGCATTTTCCTGCATACAGGAAACACACCTCAGTAATAAAGACAGTGACTACCTCAGAGTAAAAGGCAGGAAAAAAATCTTTCCAAGGAAATGGTCCCAAAAAACAAACTGCCTCCCAAGTGCTAGGATTAAAGATGTGTGCAACCACTGCCTGGCGATTGCAGAGTTCTTTTATTTTTTTTCTTTTAGATATTTTCTTTATTTACATGTAAATTTCTCCATTCCCAGTTTCCCCTCCAAAAAACAAAGAAACAAACAAAAACAACAAAAACAAACCCCTGTTGCCTCCCACTTCCTCATGCCTGCCACCCCACCCTCTCCCACTTTCTGGCCCTGGCATTCCCCTACACTGGGGCACAGAACCTTCACAGGGCCGAGGTCCTCTCCTCCTATTGCTGATCGAATTTGCAATCCTCTACCATACACATGCTGCCAGAACAATCAGACCCCTCCATGTGCAGTCCTTGGTTGGTGGTTGAGACCCTGGGAGCTCTGAGGGTACTACTTAGTTCATATTGTTCTTAATGCATCTTAAAAAAAAAACTGTAGGTAAGAAGGCATCAAGACAGTAGATAGGGGAAAAGGGCCTAAAGGAAACAAAATCCTGCTCATGCTTTTAGAAGTCCCATAACCTCTTCTAGCCTCAAGAGTACAAGATGCACCCAGTCTGACTGCAAACTTGATGTGCTGAGGCTGGTTTGAAGAGAAAGGGAGAAGTGGATTTGGGGAAGGCAGATGATGGGGGAGGCCTGGAGGGAGAGGAATGAAGGGAAACTGGTCATGATGTAACTAAATAAATTAGTTAAACAATATTTGTTCACTTCAAGTCAATTTAGTCAGTATCTAGAGACAGTTCCTGGATCCTGGGCTCTCAGAAGTCTGGAAGGATTAAGAGTAAGGGTCAGCTTGGCACCACATATGTGTAAATAGGGTGAGGATGTGCATCAGAAAGGGAGAAGAACTGGAAAATAATGACCCTAATAAGCAATTAAAATTCATGCACACAAAAAGATAATATGTAAATCATTGTTTCCTCCCTTGCTCTATACCTAGGCTCTCTTTTCTACACTTTATATTTCTTTTCTATTTTCATAACAAAATGTAAATGTTACTTACTCTCTTCCCCATTGTTATGTAGCATGCCTTTGTGTAAAGCTTCCTTTTGTGGTGGCTTCTGTAATGTTAAGTTTTGTTTAAACTCTTCAGGAATAAATCCTGCTTAAAGTTATGTTCCTTCAGTTAATTAATTATATGTTACAGTTCCAATAATAAATTTCTTCTCAGTTCCAGTTCATTGTCAAATCTATTCTCTGGCGTATACTAAATTCCTTTAAGTATGCTTGTGAAAAGTAAGTTTAATATTGACTGTTCTTAACAAAGACAGATGAAGGGCAATACACAAAAAGACTCTCTTTGCTAGATGCCATTGCAATGGAGATGAAGATTACTCAGAAAACTTATTCACATAACACATGGCTCTCAGTGACCATGCAGCTTCATCCCTCCTTCCATTCATCCATAGCCAGGAATAAATGTGTAGGTCCTTGGTGTGCTTCCTTAGGATACTGAAAACCTGTTTTATAGCTGTTTTCCAAAGAGTTGTTTCTCTGGCTCAGGCTTCCAGCCCTGCACAGTCCTTCCAGTAGGAATCATGAACAGTGACCTGACATCTCAAGGCTCTCTATCACAGAAATATAATGTTTCATATTTAACTTATTCTGATTATTTCTATGTGTGTTTTCTTTCCTTTTTTTCTTTTTTCTTTTTTTGGTTTTTCAAGACAGAGCTTCTCTGTATAACCCCAGCTGTCCTGAAACTCACTCTGTAGACCAGGCTGGCCTCGAACTCAGAAATTCACCTGCCTCTGTCTCTGCCTCCCAAGTGCTGGGATTAAAAGTCATGTGTCACCACTGCCCGGCTCTCTATGTGTGCTTTCTTGTCATCTACTTACATTGGCATCTATCACACATCATGAGTGACATTTAATATATTAAATGTAGTTATTGACTAATCAGTATTGAACCTTGTCTTTCTTCTCATTATTACTGCTTATTTAATGATCTCTTTTCTTTTGAGTGGAGACATTTAGTTTCTGCAGTATTTCGACCTACTTTCCAACTAATCAAACTCATGTTTCCACTAAACCTTTCTCACATCCCATTTCTTTCCTATATTTAAGGAAAAACATTTAGGAAAATCCTGTCTTTTACTTCATTTATGATGTTAATTCTTATTGATCCCAGTAGTTTTTGACTAGGCATGGTTATTAAAACATAAATCCTTTCCATGATTTCTACTAAAAAGCCACAGTATTTTAGATTATGCAATCAGTGGATTTTATCCTTTTGCATTAAAACAATTTGACATGGAACTTGAAAGTTCATTAAACAAAATTCTGTTCTGTTGATCCCCAAATGATTTTTTACATACGTTCAAATTTGTGAAATTACTTGGCAAACTAAAACATTTAACATCTGTCATCTTTTAATCATATAAGTAATCTGGTTTTATACATTTCAATAAATTGCCGAATGTACATATTTAGATTCTATTTAATCTTGGTAAGGTTTAGTGGGAATTGGGGATAATTTTAATCTTTCTTATTGTAATACATACCATTACATATTTCAAAGCCAATGATACTAAAGCATAACAATAGAGGTCCATTCAAATTTTTAAGATAAAATTATCTATATTATCTGAAATCATGAATTATTCAGGATGAAACCATATTTTCAAACGCTGTCACCATATATATTTTAAACATCTCATGTTAGCACTTAACTGAAGTGCCGTTTTGTTTTCAGCATTGTAGAGTTATAAAACTCCCTTAGATCATTTTCTTCACTAAAAAATTAAAGTGGAAAGCATAGTGACCAGGTAGATGTGGACAATTTTTAGAGCAAGTTAAATATGTACATATATATGTATATATACATATATATGGAGAGAGAGAGAGAGAGAGATTAAACTTTACTTATATATTTGGAAACTTTGAGTAGCATCAATCCCTATGAGCTAGCTAAAATTTATTCAATGCAAGTTTTTCTGTATTTAATGATTCCAGTGCCAAATGGATACATGATAATTATAGAAAACTTTCAAAATATAGTCAGAATATAAAGAATAATCCAATTTTTTCTTTCATTAACTATAACTTATTGTTTTTGGATTAAATATATATCAATAAACCCTGGTGTGCCTTTGTAAAGACTACTTGATATATAATAAGAAATAGTACACTGAATGGCATTAGAATCTGAAATTGGAAAACAGGAAGTATATGCTGTGTTTATTTTGTTTTTTGTTTTGTTTTGTTTTTCTACTCTATACTCCTGCATGGAGTATTCTTACTGATAGAACTTCTTCAGGAATATAACTAGAATATTTATATTCTGGAATATAAATAACTATATAAGTGAGAGTGTTGTATGTAGAGAGAAAATACAATGAGATCACAATATGTTTTATTAAGTGGTTTCTTCATGTCCTGATATGTTTGAAATCTCTAGTAAAGGATTTTGACAATTAGTTTTAATAATAAAATTGGCACAAATTAAAATTGCTTTGAAAGATATTTTCCAAAGTGGATCTCTGGAGGACTGTTGTGATTACTGAATTGTAGTGGAAAACACCCCAGTGTGAGTAGCCTCTATATGTGTAAGAAGGACACAAGCGAAGAGAAATACACATGCCTTCACTTTCTGTGTTCTATATTGTGGATATGGTGTGATTGGTTGTCTCAAGTCCATATTGTATTGAGTTGCCTACCCTGATGAATGACAACTTAAAATCTTGAGATAAAAAAAACTTCTACATAGTTTCAGTGTATTTTATCATAGGGACAGAAGTAAAACTAGAACACTATCAGTATAATCAACTGATTTCCTTAAATATCTACAAGATATCTGATATTTACCTCAAATTTTTATCTAGGATCTAAAAGATGAAGTTGAGATTTGTCTATAACTGTCTTCTAAAAATCAAAATTTAATAATTTTATGAATATATGTTTATATCATTTAAACCTGCTTTGCGAAAATGTATATATATACATATATATGTATATATATATAATTTACAAACTAATTCCCTTTGAAAAAATTAAAACAATTTATATTCCCCAAATTGGTATAAAAATAGGCAATATATAAATAATATCATCCTGAGTGAGACAACCCAATCACAAAAGAGCTCAGATTGCATGCTGTCACTGATAAGTGGATATTAGTCCAGAAGCTTGGAATACCCAAGGTACAATCCACAAACCACAAGAAACTCAAGAAGAAGGAAGACCAAAGTACAGATACTTAGATACTTCTTAGAAGGGGGAAAACATACCCATGGAAGGAGTTGCACAGACAAAGTATGGAGCAGAGACTGAAGGAAGGACAATCCAGAGACTGTTCCACCTGGGAATCCTTCTCATGTACAATCACCAAACCCAGAAACTATTGTGGATGCCAGCAAGTGTGGGTTGTCAAGAGCCTGGTATAGCTGTCTCCTAAGAGGCTCTGACAGTGCCTGACTAATACAGAAGTAGAGGTTCACAGCCATCCATTAGACTAAGCACAGGGTCCCCAGTGAAGGAGCTAGAGAAAGGACCCAAGGAGCTGAAGGTTTTGCATCCCTGATGATGAACAACAACATGAACTAACTAGTACACTCAGAGCTCCCAGGGTCTAAACCACCAACCAAAGAGTACACCTGGTTGGCTTCTTTGCTACAACTGGATATGTAACAGAGGATGGCCTAGTCGGTCATCAAGGAGAGGCTCATGGTCCTGTGTAGGTTCCATGCCCCAGTGTAGGGGAATGCCAAGGACAGTAAGCAGGAGAGGGTGGGTTGGTGAGCAGGTGATGGGACAGGGAACAGGGTTCCCCACCCCCGAGGGGCAACCGAGACTAGTTTGAAATGTAAATAAAGAAAATATCTAATGAAAAACAAAACAACAACAACAACAACAAAGTTTTAATCTTCTCTCATATATACATCTTGACTGAAGTTTCCCTTCCAGTCTCTTTTTCCAGTTCCCACTCTACCTTCCCCCTCTTTCAGATTCACCCTTTCTCAATTTCCTTTTAGAAAGAAAAACAGGCCTCCCAGGGATTTCAAGTAAACAAGGCATAAAAAAGAGAAAAGACTAGATACAACTCTCATTTCAGAACTGAGTAAAGCAACATTGTTGGGAGAAAAGGGTCCAAGGGGAGATGAAAGAGTCATAGATACCAGACTGCCACTGTTAGGAGTCAGTCCCACAAAAACACCAAGTCAACAACTATGAAATATATGCAGAGGGACTAGTCCAGTATCAAAAAAAAAAAATCCTGTTTAAAAGTTTAGAATCTTTCTATAGAAGGCAGCTTAAGGAATTATTTCAATCTTCTTGAATCTGTTGAGGCCTGATTTGTGATCAATTATATGGTCAATTTTGGAGAAGGTACCATGAGGTGCTGCGAAGAAGGTATATCCTTTTGTTTTAGGATAAAAAGTTCTGTAGATATCTGTTAAATCCATCTGTTTCATAACTTCTGTTAGTCTCACTTTGTCCTTGTTTAGTTTCTGTTTCCATGATCTGTCCATTGTAGAGAGTGGGGTATTGAAATCTCCCACAACTATTGTGTGCTGTGTAATGTGTGCTTTGAGCTTTAGTAAAGTTTCTTTTATGAATGTAGATGCCCTTGCATTTGGAGCATAGAGGTTCAGAATTGAGAGTTCATTTTGGTAGATCATACCTTTGATGAATATGAAGTCCCTCCTTATCTTTTTTGATCACTTTAGGGTGAAAGTCGATTTCATTTCCTTCCTTCTTAAAAGGGGGAACCAAATACCCACGGAAGGAGTTGCAGAGATTAACTATGGAGCAGAGACTGAAGGAAGGGCAAGCCAGCCTAAATATAGCTACCTGCTGAGAGTCTCTGACAGTACCTGACTAATACAGATGTAGAGGCTCACAGCCATCCATTGAACTTAGTACAGGGTCCCCAGTGAAGGAGTTAGAGAAAGGACCTATGGGGCTGAGGGTTTTGCAGCCTCTTAGGACGAACAACAATATGAACTAACTAGTACCCTCTGAGCTCCCAGGGTCTCAACCACCAACCAAAGACTGCACATGGAGGGGTCTGATTGTTCTGGCAGCATGTGTATAATAGAGGATTTCAAATTCGATCATCAATAGGAGGAGAGGACCTCGGCCCTGTGAAGGTTCTGTGCCCCAGTGTAGGGGAATGCCAGGGCCAATAAGTGGGAGAGGGTGGGGTGGCAGACATAGGGAGGGGGAGGCAACAGGGGGTTTTTTTTGTTGTTTTTGTTTATTTCTTTGTTTTTTGGAGGGGAAACTAGGAAAGGAGAAATTTACATGTAAATAAAGAGAATATCTAATTAAAAATAAAAAGAAGGCAGTTTAAAGTATTTGGCAAAGACATAAAACTAGGTTTGTAGTAAATTAACATTTGTTTATAATTTATGAATATATAATGTTATTATTAAAAGTTACACAAGGTTCATGAAGCGCACATGTAAGCTTGATTAAAAAATGGAAAATACATAATGGTTTGTTATCTAAATTAATAGACCGTCAACTCACATGGCATAAAAATGATAGTGCTTAAAATTACACTTGAAGTAAAATGTCATTGTGGATTTGGAAACTATGCATTTAATAAATCATTATATGTCATAACTAAATTCATACAGCAAGTATATGTAATAATAATGTGATAAGATACTTTTCTCTGCTTTTCTATGTATATTCTTTTATTTAAAAATATAGATAAGCCAACAAGGACTACATAAAAAAAAATTATCTTTTTTTCTTCATGTGGAAAAAAGTGGATGCTTTAGAACTTACACATAGACTCTGTAATCTCCTATTACATAATTCCTATATATCTATGAAATCTGAATTTTATTATATATACCAAGAGTGATTTATATTGAATATATGCCCAAGACTTTTCTCTAAGGCTAGTGGTCTGTTCATAAAATACAGGCTAACTAATGTGAGTATCTTTTATAATAAAATTTTCAGGCTTTAGTGAGTTACCTAGCAATTGATGATGCTGATCATACTAGTTGAAAATATGAATTGATCTTTTGAAAAATTATATGTACCAGTGTACACATTTATCCTCGATTGTTACCTAGGAAATAAAATGAAGAAAATTAAAATTATAATATATTTTACTGTTTTGTAAAAGATGGAGTGAGATGAAATGACTAGAAAAAAATTCAAAATATTTGGCTCTTGTTTGAAAATTTCAGATGTGCAGTTTTCACATGCTGTCTGTTAACATCCTATAATTTTCCTTTAAGTCTTACTTATGTTGAAACCTTATAATTTACCTTCTAAGTAGTTTTTGTTCAGGAGGATAGTTGTACTCTTATCAATCATAATGAGACATCATTACAATATAAATTTTAGGGAACTTATGAGTGTCTTTTAGAGAATATAAAATATAGTTAGAACAAAGTATATATATATATATATATGTATATCTTGCATGAGACTTTGCCTTTGGTCTCAATCTTACTTGAATTATTATTTCCATTCCTATGAATCAATTACCAATTATGAAATGACCCACAAACTTAAATACACATTAATCTTATGGAAGTAATTCTTCTACCAAAGTTCTTTATTCCCAGGTGTTTCAAATTACGAACAAAATTAGTCATCATGAATGTACTCGTTGTTGATTAGACACACAAATACTCCTCTGTTGAATAGAACCTTTGATTTATTTATCCTGAAGCTGTCACGTTAATATCACAATGTAAAACTCATCTAATTTTTGGAAGTACTACAGTGTTTTAACATTCCATTGTCTAGAATCTCTATCAGATTTAAAATCCCATACTCCATTTACAGATGACTTATATTTGGTAGCACAAGTTATAATTACAACAGGCAATTCATAACTACTTGTACCTCCATCTCTAGGAGAATGCCAATACGGGCATGGGAAAACCATGTGCATATACCCAGAAACAGACCCACATTTATACATAATTAATAATCAATAAATCCTATAAGTTAAAAATAATAATAAAATTTCAGTACCTTAAAAGTTCACATTTTAATAGTTTCCTAACTAGAAATTCATATAAAATGAAAATAACAAATTAAATTTACTCTTCTTTAAATTTATTTATTTTTTTACTTATTCACTTTATGTCCTGCACACTGCCCTCTCACAGTCACTTCCTCCCACAATCCTTCCTCCATCCTCCCTCCCATTCTCCTATGAGCAGGTAGGTATCCACCCACCCTAAAATTTCAAGGATCTGTGAGGCTGGGTGCTTCCTCTCCCACTGAGGACAGCCAAGGCAGCACGGCTAGAAGAACATATTCCATATACAGGCAACAGCTTTGGGGATAGCTCCCATTGCAGTTCCTTAAGACAAACACAAAGACCAAGCTGCATATGTGCTACATATGCGATGGGAGCCCTAGGTCCAGCCATTTTATATTCTTTGGTTTGTGGTTCAGCCTACAAGAAGCCCCAAAGTTCCAGGTTAGTTTACTCTGTTGATCTTCCTATAGGGTTACATCCCCTTCTAAGTCAGATTCAAGCTTCCCCGGTAGGCCCTTCCTTCTCTTTTAAGCTTGTTTGGATTTGTGGAGTGTAACTTAGTACCTCAATTTGATGCCTAATATCAACTTATAAGTGAGTACATACAATGCATGTTCTTTTGGGGATGGCTTCTTTCATTCAGAATGATATTCTCAAGTTCCATTTGCTTCTAAAATTCATGGTGTCTTGGCTTGTAATAGCTGAAGAGTATTCCATTGTGCAGACGTACCCCATTTTCTTTATCCACTCTTCAGTTGAGGGCCACCTAGAACTTTTTCCAGTTTCTGGCTGTTATGACTGAAGCTACTATGTATACAGTGTAACAAGTGTCTTTGTGGTATGATGGAGCATTTTTGGGCATATGCCCAGGAACAATATAGCTGGATCGTAGGGTAAAATTTGTCCCAATTTTCTGAGAAGCTGTCAAATTGATTTCCAAAGTTGTTGTATAAGTTTGCCCTCACACAAACAATGAAGAAATGCTCCCCTTGCTCCAAATCCTCTCTAGCATGTGGTGTAATAGTTTTTGATTTTAGCCATTCTGACTGGTGTGAGGTGGAACCTCAGAGATGTTCTGATTTGCATTCCCCTGATGACTAAGGACTCTGAACATTTCTTTAAGTGCTTCTCAACCATTTGATATTCCTCAGTTTAGAATTCTCTTTTATGTTCTATACCCCATTTTAAAAACAGGGTTATTTAGTTGTTTGGAGTCTAACTTCTTGAGTTCTATGTAAATTTTAGATGTTAGTCCTGTGCCAGATGTAGGGTTGGTAAAGATCATTTCCCAATCTGTAGGCTGCTGATTTGTCCATTGCCTTACAGAAAATTTGCAGTTTCATGAAGACCAATTTATTAATTGTTGGTATTAGAGCCTGATCCTTTGGTATTCTGTTCAGAAAACTGGCTCCTGTATCAGTGCATTCAAGGGTATTTTCCACTTTCTCTTCTTTGAGATTTACTGTCTCCAGTTTTATTCTGAGTTTCTTGATCCACTTGGACTTCTGTTTCATGCACAGTGATAAGTATGGATCTATTTTCATTATTCTGCAGGTAGATATCCAGTTAGTCTTGTACCATTTGTTGAAGATGCTTTCATTTTTCCATTCTATTTTGATTTATTTATCAAAAATCAAGTGCCCATAAATCTGTAGGTATATTTCTGGGTATTAAATTAGATTCCATTTATCAATGTGTCTGTTTCTGTACCAATACCCTGTGATTTTTTAATCACTCACTATTGATCTGTATTATGGCTTGAGGTCAGGGATGATCACTCCTGAAGTTATTTTATTGTTCATGATTGTTTTGGATATCCTGAATTTTTGTTTTTCCATATGAAGTTGAGAGGTTGTGTTGGAAATTTAATGGGGATTAAATTGAATCTGTAGAATGCTTTTTGTAAGATAGCCATTTTTACTGTGTTAATCCTACCTATCTTTAAACGGGGGAGAACTTTCCAACTTCTGATATATTCTTCAATTTTATTCTTCAGGGACTTGAAGTTCTTGTCATAGAACTTTTGCTTGCTTGGTTAGAGTTACACCAAGATACTTTTATTGTTCATGGCTACTGATTTCTTTGAGTTAATTTCGTATCCAGCTTCTTTGCCGGAGGTATAGGAGTTCTCTGGTAGTACCTTGTGGATTGCTTATTATATCATCCCCAAATAGTGATACTTTGACATCTACTCTGATTTGTACCCCCTTGATCTTCATTAGTTGTCTTATTGTTCTGGCTAGCTCTTTGAGTACTGTAGTGTATATATACTGAAAGAGTGGGCAGCCTTGTCTTGTCCCTGATTTTAGGGGAAATGTTATAAGTTTCTCTCCATTGAGGTTGATTTTGGCTAGTGGCTGGCTGTATATTGCATTGATTATGTTTAGGTATGTGCTCTATATCCCTGATTTCTCTCATAAAATTAATATGACGTGTTGGATTTAATCAAAGGCCTTTTCAGAGTCTACTGAGATAACCACGTTTCTTTTTTTTTTTTTAATTTGTTTATGTGGTGGATTACATTTACCGATTTTCATATATTGAACCATCTCTGCATCCCTGGGATGAAGCATACTTTATTTTCCTTTTTTATTAGATATTTTCTCTATTTAGATTTTAAATGTTCTCCCCTTTCCTGGTTTCCCCTCCAAAGTAAACCCTATTCTTTCCCCCCTTCCCATGATCACCAACCAACATTCTCACACTTCATGGCTCTGACATTCCCATACACTGGGGCATAGAGTCTTCAGAAGACCAAGGGTCTTTCCTCCCAGTGATGATCAACTAGGACATCCTCTGCTACATATGCAGCTGGAGCCATATGCCCCACCGTGAGTACTCTTTTGTTGGTGGTTTAATCCCTGGGAGCTCTGAGGGTACTAGTTAGTTCATATTGTTGTTCCTCCTAAGGGGCTATAAACCCCACCAGCTCCTTGGGTCCTTTCTCTAGCTCCTTCATTGGGGACTGTGTGCTAATTTCAATGGATGACTGTCAGCATCCACTTCTATATTTGTCGGGCACTGGCAGACTCTCTCAGGAGAAGCTATATCAGGCTCTTTTTGTTGGCATCCACAACAGTGTCTGGGTTTGGTGATTGTATTTAGGATGTATACCCAGGTGGGGCATTCTCTGGATTGTCTTTCCTTCGGTCTCTATTCCACAGTTTGTCTCTGTAACTCCTTCCATGGGGATTTTGTTTCCCCACACTTTGGTCTTCTTTCTCCTTGAGTTTCATGTGGTTTGTGGATAGTATCTTTGTTATTCTGAGGTTCTGATCTAATATCCACTTATCAGTGAGTGCATACCAAGTGTGTTATTTTGTGATTGGGTTACCTAAGGATGATATCCTCCATTTGCCTAAGAATTTCATAAATTCATTGTTTTTAATAACTCAGTAGTTCTCCATTGTATAAATGTACCACATTTTCTGTATCCATTCTCCTGTTGATGGACATCTGTGTTGATTCCAGCTTCTGGTTCTTATAAATAAGGCTGCTATGAACATAGCGGGGCATGTGTCCTTATTACATATTGGAGCACTTTCTGGGTATATGCCAAGGAGTGGTATAGCTGGGTCCACAACCTTGTCAGCATTTCCTGTCACCTGAGTTTTTGATCTTAGCCATTCTGATTGGTATGAGGTATAATCTCAGGGTTACTTTATTTGCATTATCCTGATGACTAAGGATGGTTAACATATCTTTAGGTGCTGCTCAGCCATTTGGTATTTGTTGGTTGAGAATTCTTTGTTTAGCTCTGTACTCCATGTTTTAATAAGGTTATTTGGTTCTCTGGAGTCTACCTTCTTACATTTCTTGTATATATTGTATATTAGCCCTCTATTGGATATAGGATTGGTAAAGATCTTTTCCCAATCTGTTCTGTGCAATTTTGTACTATTGACAGTGTCCTTTGCCTTACAGAAGCTTTGCAGTTTTATGAGGTCCTGTTTGTCAATTCTTGATCTTAGAACATAAGTTATTGGTGTTCTGCTCAGGAAATTTTTTCCCCAGTGCCCATGTGTTCAAGGCTCTTCCCCACTTCCTTTTCTATTAGGTTCAGTGTACCTGGTTTTTTGTGGAGGTCCTTGATCCACTTGGACTTGAGCTTTGTACAAGGAGATAGGAATAGATCAATTTGCATTCTTCTACATGCTAACTGCCAGTTGAACCAGCACCATTTGTTGAAAATGCTGTCTTTTGTCCACTAGATGGTTTTAGCTCCTTTGTCAACCTTTTCAAATATCAAGTGGCCATTGGTCTGGAGGTTAATTTCTGGGTCTTCAATTCTATTCCATTGATCTACCTGCCTGTCTCTGTACCAATACCATGCAGTTTTTATCACAATTGTTCTGTAGTACAGCTTAAGGTCAGGGATGGTGATTCCACCAGAGGTTCTTTTATTGTTGATAATAGTTTTGGTTAACCTGGGTCTTTTGTTATTCCAGATGAATTTGCAAATTGCTTTTTCTAAGTCTGTGAAGAATTGAGTTGGAATTTTGATGGGGATTGCATTGAGTCTGTAGATTACTTTTGGCAAGATGGCTATTTTACTATATTAATTTTGCCAATCCACGAACATGGGAGATCTTTCCATCTTCTGAGATCTTCTTTGATTTCCTTCTTCAGAGACTTGGAGTTCTTGTCATACATATCTTTTACTTGCTTAGTTAGAGTCACACCAAGGTATTTTATATTATTTGTGACTATAGTGAAGAGTGTTGTTTCCCTAATTTCTTTCTCAGCTTGTTTATCCTTTGTGTAGAGGAAGGCCTCTGATTTGCTTGAGTTAATTTTATATCCAGCTACTTTGTTGAAGTTATTAATCAGGTTTAAGAGCTCTCTGGTTCAATTTTGGGGTTACTTAAGTATACTATCATATCATCAGCAAATAGTGATAATTTGACTTCTTCCTTTCCAATTTGTATCCCTTTGATCTCCTTTTGTTGTCTAATTGCTCTGGCTAGGATGTCAAGTACAATATTCAATAGGTAGGGAGAGAGTCAGTAGCCTTGTCCAATCCTTGGGTTTAGTTGGATTGCTTCAAGTTTCTCTTCATTTAGTTTGATGTTGGCTACTGTTTTTCTGTATATTGCTTTTACTATGTTTAGGTATGGTCATTGAATATCTGATCTTTTCAAGACTTTTATCATGAAGGTTGTTGGATTTTGTCAAATGCTTTCTCAGCATCTAATGAGATGATTGCATATGGTTTTTTTTCTTTGAGTTTGTTTATATAGTGAATTACATTCATGGATTTCCATATATTGAACCATCCCTGCATCCCTGGGATGAAGCCTACTTGATCATGATGAGTGATCTGTGATGTGTTCTTGGACTTGGTTTGCAACACTACTCAATGATAACTTGGTCAAGAAAGAATAAAAATGAAGTTAAAGACTTTCTAGAGTTTAATGAAAATGAAACCACAACATATCCAAACTTATGGGACACAATGAAAGCAGTCCTAAGAGGAAAACTCACAGCACTGAGTGCCTCCAAAAAGAAACTGGAGAGAGCATATACCAGCAATTTGACAGCACATCTGAAAGCTCTAGAACAAAAAAGCAAATTCACCCAAGAGGAGTCAAAGGAAGGAAATAATCAAATTCAGGGCTGATATCAACCAAATGTAAACAAAAAGAACTATACAAAGAATCAGCTAAATCAGGAGGTGGTTCTTTAAGAAAATCAACAAAATAGATAAACCCTTAGCCAGACTAACTAGAGGGCACATAGAGAGCATCCTAATTGACAAGATCAGAAATGAAAAAGGAGACATAACAACAGACACTGAGGAAATCCAAAAAATCATGACAGCCTACTACAAAAGTCTGTACTCAAGAAAACTGGAAAACCTGGATGAAATGGACAGCTTTCTAGACAGATACTAGGTAACAAAATTAAATCAAGATCAGATAAATTATCTAAACAGTCCCATATCTGCTAATGAAATAGAAACAGTCATTAATAGTCTCCCAACCAAAAAAGGCCCAGGACCAGATGGGTTTAGTGCAGAATTTTATCAGACCTTCAAAGAAGACCTAATACTAATACTCCTCAAACTAATTCACAAAATAGAAACAGAAGGTACTCTATGCAATTCATTCTGTGAAGCCACAATTACTCTGATACCTAAACTACATAAAGACCTAACAAAGAAAGAAAACTTCAAACCAATTTCCCTTATGAATATTGATGCAAAAGTACTCAAAATTCTTGCAAACTAAATTCTTCAGTCTTATTTTCCAGTCATTATATATTATCCTAATGTCCAGTCTTAGCAGTGGCTACATGGGCTTTCCAATTTCTAGTTATTGGTTATGTGATTAAATTAGCACTTGACATAAGTATTCACCAATCATATATTTATTCTCAAATGACACTGTTAAATGATAATTCATGATCAAAGTCTCTCTTAAATGAATTCAGACTCTCAGTGGATAGCTAATTTGAATGTATTGATTTATTCTTACCATAGTTTGTAGGAGTATTTAATGTTAATCATAAAACTATGAAAGTGGGAATTCAAATGCTTATAACAATAAAATTATAAATTATTACTTTAAGTGAACAAGATGAGTCATGAATATAAACTTGTCATAAAATAACTTCACTGGGTATATATACTTTTCATGCTTTTAGATATTTTTTCTTAGCTATAATTATTATTTTGTCTCATAACTAAAGGTGAGCTGAAATGCATAAAAACACCATTCAAAGTGGTTTTACTCAACAGAATTATTTTTCTTCTGGCAATGTGTTTAAACTTTTTGTGCTAGACAAATGCAATAACAATCCAGGATCTTTATGTAAAGGGTGGATAAAATAACAGAAAGAATTTAAGGATTCTACTCCCAACAAACTTGTGGTCTGACAAGTTTTTATGTCCAAAAATAGAACTTTGAAATAAGTGTGAATAAAATGGGAGCTCCCTCCAATTTCAGAATGTGGAAGCCTTCTTAGTATAATCAATGGTGGGTAATGACTGGTGATAAAGAAACTGGTAAACGGGGATATCAAGTGTATATCCTTTTGAGGTAGGGAATTGTCT
This sequence comes from Mastomys coucha, assembly GCF_008632895.1. Classification (NCBI taxonomy): domain Eukaryota; kingdom Metazoa; phylum Chordata; class Mammalia; order Rodentia; family Muridae; genus Mastomys; species Mastomys coucha. Next base: position 85,902,735 of record NW_022196913.1, read on the forward strand.
ATTACTTATTAACAAATGTTTTTTATGCCCTTCTTGAATTATAAGCATTAATTTCATAATTGGAGATGTGATAGTTAAAAAGTCAAAATTGTATACATTCTTGGAAGGGTTATCAAAGTTGAAAGATGAAAATGAAAGTATAATAAAGAGATGGAGGATTATCAAAAAAAGGTAAGAGATAAATTTTTAGATTTGGTGTGTAGGAAGTGATGTTTTCAAGTGGAAATGCCAACTTTAAAATAGATTTTCAAAAGAATCAAAGATAGGCTCACTTGTATGAATAGTATGGAAAACTAGGAGAATTCCCTGAGCATACATCTGGCTATCAATTACAAACATGTCCTCAGTAGATGTTAAAACAAGTTGATGAATTGCTTTAGAAAGATGAATAGTTGTTTGTACTCATAAGTGACACTTGATGAAAAGAAGATATTATAGCAAATGGAGTGAGTAGTTTTTTCATCTCCAAATTCTTGCTTTTAGGAAGCAAAACAATTGCAGAGATGAAAGAAGTGACCATGCCTGTGTAACTCATAGTTGACTTTGATAATATATCTTCGGACAGGATCACTGAAACCAATGAACTGATATTCTAGACATACTCTATAAGTGGATATGTTGCTAATGCCAATGCCGGAACCAATTGATTCAGAGTATACAGTGTTTGTAACATGATAGACATCAAATCAAAGATACAACCTTGGAAATTCTAATCCTAGATCTTTCAGTTTTGATTCTACAGATTATACTGAAAAATAAAAGATAGGAGAAGTGAGAATTGATCATACCATCTTTTATTTTCTGAATTGAAATCATCTATAACTTTTACCACAACTATTACTGTTGGGTAGTTGATTGAAACTTGATAAGTTTTATTATGAAAAATCAATTAAATAAACTCTTGACATAAATAAAAGAAGTGAGTCGTAATTACAGAAGAATGTGGAATGAAAATATTTCACTTCTGACAGAATATTGCAGTCTTGTTAATTTTGTACATCAAAATAGCTCAACTGTTTGGGACAGACATGTAAGATTGGATTGCACACTCTTTTTTAATAGATGAGAGTAGATGAAATCTCACAATTATAGTGTTAAAATTGAGTGTAAATAGTGAGAATCCCTTAATGGTAGTAGGGAGACAGTGGATAAGTATAGATAAAACAAGATAGATGGAATTAAGATATAAGATGAATAGAAAATTTCATTGCCATTATTTCTGATATCTCAGAAAAAAATAGAAAGCAGCATGATAAAATGAGTGAAATGAAGAGGAACTCTGTATATGTTTATAACTGTAAGAAGAATAGTAACTTGAGAAAATGTACAAAAGAAATTCCCTGAAGAAATAGATTATATCTGGTATAGCAGTGACTTTGTTGCAATCTCAGTCAAAAAATCAGAGTAGATTTCCTGAGGACCAAATATTTAGGTTACCAGAAAATGTAGTTACCAGTGCATACATTAATACATAGATTATTGCAGGAAGAAATAATAGCAAGCAGTGTCTCAAGGTAACATTAAACACTTAAGACACTGATACAGATGTGCAAGAGGTACTAGGTGCAACAAGTTTTAGAGACAATATTACATGAGAGTAAAATACTTCTGGTATCTTCAAATAAAGATAAAAGACCGTATTTAGCATTTACTGATAAAGAGACATACATGTACTTTTCATTTTATAACTGCCTAAAAATTAGGCAACCGTAGGATGTAGGAGAAACTGTGGTGGCCACCTCTGCATATACTCCAGGGCCACACAGCTGCAGCAGTAATTCCTTCAGGAGGACCTAATTGAAGACTGCCCGAGAGACCAAAGATTGCTGATGCAGACAACCCAGCCAATCAGAAACTGCTGTTTGAAGAGATGCTTTCCTGGGATCAATGGGATATGGGTGGAGGGTATTAAAGGAGACTGCCCTAGTGTTCAGTTGGGATAGTTGCAGTGTTCTCACCTGCTACAAAAATCTGGACCACTGATTCCCCTCACCTCAACCCCACAAGGGACAGGCAAACGGCAGTCCAGAGCACAGATTCCTCAAATGATGTACTTGATTAGCAATGGACTTTCTATCAAAAAGATCACAAACTAATTTACAGTGCTCAATTAAGAACTTCTATGCCTTTTAAAAGGGGTGAAACACCTGGAGGAGGTTGCACATTTCAGGGATCTAGGAATTCTATAGAAAGATTGTTAATTTGAGGTCAGTCTGAACTAATGATGAGTTGGAGGCTAAGCTGGGTTGAGAAGTAGGATCTTGGTTTAAACAAAATTAAATGTAGGACTTATGAGTGATTTATGAAAAATTGACTAACAAAGTATTTCTCTGTTTTCATTTACCTACTTCTTATACTGTGTCCACTGCTACAATGCAGATTTTGTCAAACTCATCAAAAAGATCTACTTTTTAGGCTAATGGAAGTCAGTGATATGAATCTATCCAGGATAATAATAAGTACAGGAAGTAGCTAAAAAGTCATGATGAGTCACCATATGATGAAACATTATTCATGTTAGAATCATATTCAAGACCAAAATACTGATATTAGAATCATATCATAGAAATTCTGAATACAGTAAGAGATCTTAAACATAACAGCAGAAAAAGCATTGAGGCTTTTCTTCTATGGAGTTACACAAGATCAAATACCATATATCATGACTTATATAGGATATTGTCACTTTTTTTACATACTTCTTTTTGGTTGCTATGATTTTGTGAACACCAAAAATAACAGTCATGGAGGAAAAAAAAAGCAAGAATACACATTTCTTTCTCAGTCATGAAAATCTTAAATAAGACCAGAGATATGGAGGAGGATATTTTAAATTATACAACAAGTATTTTTTGTTACCTCTGTTGCAATCTCTATAGCAGAAAATAAGACTGGTTACCAAAACATGAAAGTTACCAGATAAAATATTAGTAATAATTTTATTAAAAGGCAAATCACTACTGATCATGGCAATTGTTGTCAGTGAACTGACTAAAAATATATAGAGTTAGAGACTTCAAAGGAGAATGAAAAAATCAACAAATCATGCTCAAAGTACAGGTAAGTCCTTTAACAAGAAGTGAGCAGAGTATGAAAAATACAAAAGCCTGGTGTAAAGGCAGAAGTCATTTTAAAAATACAAATATAGATAAGATACTTAAGAACATAATTGAGGCTGATCAAAATGATTCAGTAAGATTGGATGATTCAATAAAGTATGCCAGAGAAAGAAATTTGAAGAATTATAGTGTTGAAAATTGTATAGGTAATGGAATTCCAGAACAATGTGAAGATGTGACTAGTATAGAAACAGATAGCTCTGTAGATGGAAGAAGAAGAGCAAAGGTAATTAATTTAAGATGGACTTTGCTGCATGATAACACTAAAGTAAAAAAAAAAAAAGGAATATGCAATGGTTTTTATTTACTTGTAAGATGGACTGGTTTAGAGTCCAAGTCATTCATCTATCATTAAGCAAACTGATTCTCAAAGGTTAGACTTATCTTAATTCAGCTGGTAAATTCATAATAGGCACAACTCTGCTTTCTAAACACTAGCAAACCTAACTTCTTCACTTTGCTTTGGATTGTTTGTTCATTTTTCTGCTGTATTTAATAATCTTCCAGTAATCAGATATGAAAGACTACTTTTCAAAATCATGCTTTTAGGCACCAATTACATTTCATGTACTTAGTTTTCATATTCCATAACAGTTTCCTTTGCCATAATAGAAATAGTATGTAATAGTCATAGGAATAATAGTTTATAGCATGTTATTATTTAATAACACATATGCCCTAATCTTTGAAATTAATTTCAAAAGCTTAAATATTTATAATATTTCATTTATTTTATGTTTAAAATTGATTGAAGTAAAATTTTCCAGTTTATGAAATAATTAAGTCAAGTAGAATTAGGATTTATATCATTAAAAGATTACAGATGGGTCACTCTGGTCCATATAAAAGAAAGCCAGAGGCTAGGGGACCAGGTGGATATTTAACATGCTCTGTGGTCCAAATGAATCAACTGCTATTTAAAATGTTTATCATGGAGAAGATAAGCAAGCTAAGCCTGCATTGTTCATAATTAGTATTCTACAACTAGAACAATAGTCTATCCATGATTCTAAGAAAATCTAGCTGTGGATAGTATTTCTGAAATTGAAAAGGTGGCTTATTGTACAACAAGCCATAATTACATTTTATTCTAAGACAGGATTTTGTATATCCAAGGCCATCTTTTACATAAACATGTTGCACGTGAAATGCATAAGAAGGTTTCCTTGTACATTTTTTGAACTTTGGACATCTTACATCCTAGCCTGACATATTTATATATGAAGAGATTCAGGGACAGATGTTATAGTTTTTGTTTTTAGATTCATTGTAAAAATACTCAGCGTGAACATGTTGAAGAATGGCACCCATGGGGGTATTCTACTCTGAAAGCTTATTGTTTACAAAAGGAAATGAATCTGTTTTACTTTTTCTTTTCTTTTTTAAGAATACAAAAGATGAAGATCCTAAACAAACATTTATATCTAAGAAAAAAGTGAATATATCCTGTTTAATATTTTTATGATTGACAGCCAAATGAGCTAACCAATTATTTTCTGTACACTGTGCAAAAAATTACAATTCTTCTAGTTTTGCATCCTAATTATCATTGACTATACAGACTATTAAGAATCAATTAAATATATTGTGAATTTGTCGACTGATGACACCATACATTCTCCATATACTATATATTAACTGTTTTTTTATTTTTTTATTGGTGACCAGAAATCTAAAAAAAAAAATACTCTGTTTACCTTTTTTCTTTCATTATTTGATATTCATTTCACATTGTCCCCAGCTGGACTTAAAGCTTTTAATTCATCAAATATACCCTAATATAATGCTCACATAATTCAGATTGCTATATCTATTGTGTTTTCATAATTCACTGTTATTGGTAATGGGATACTCTTCAATTAGATATGGAATCAACACAGACATTTTATCATTTTTCTACTTGAAACTATAACCAAGTTTTCACAATTATTGGCTCACTTTAAGATATATATATATATATATATATATATACATATATATATATATATATCTTAATTCATAATATAGTTTAGTTAGGCAAAACCCCACATAAATCCACAGGTCTTTGTTCTTTCTCAAAATGTCAGAAATTAATCTCTTATGTTCCTCTAGATCACAATGCCACCTATTTTACTGTGTCCATAACTTCTTTTGTCTTCTGCGAAGTTAGTCATGTAGCCTTCTCTAGTACTTTTTCCTCTATCCATTGGGACTTCACTCTTTGTATCTTTGTGAATGAATGAACATATAATTAGACCCATCTAAGTAATGATCTGTTTGTCACAGTATCTTTAATTTAGTTACATATATTTTCCTTTGACAGTTTCAGTAATATATCTACATACCTTGCAAATTAGGGTGTAAACTTGTTAGAGGAATGATATGTAAATCACCACTGTATACGATCTTATTTCACAAGTCTAGTTTTTCTTGATAATTTGAGTCAGCATAATTAATAAAAAGAACTCCAAAAATATTTATCAAATATTCTTAGCTTCAAGTTTAATGTAATTATTAATAAGATAGAAAGTATTCTGAATATTTGCATTGATAGGTGCAGGCAAAACTAGTGAATCGCTGTAGACTACAATGCAATTAGCCTTTCCATTCTACTTTATCTCCTAAACTTATATTTTACCATTGAGGAAAAACACCATGTAGTAAATTCTGTTTAATATTTTTCCTACAAAGGAATAATGCATCATTATAAATGGGTCTCCCAAAGCTTTGAATATGTCTACTAGAAGTTTAATAACATATTTACTGTAAACATATGAAATAATTCTTTGGTGATGTCATTGCCTACTTGAAATGCTATCTGACCAATATCCCAGCAGTGTGATGACATGTGAGATGAGTGTTAAATATATATTTATCAATCTATTATTAAACAAAGGCTTTAACTTTCTTATTGGTTATTTTATTTATTTGCATTTTAAATGTTATACTCATTCCCAGTTTCCCCTCCACAAATACCCTATCTCCTCCCCCTGCCCCTGCCTCTATGAGGGTGGTCTTCCACATGCCCCACAGTCCTGATTCAGTGCCCTAGCATTCCCTTATGCTGAGTCATTCAGCCTCCACAGACCAAAGGGTTCCCCTCAGTCAGATGCCAGATAAGGCAATCCTCTGCTACATACCCAGCTGGAGCCATTGATCCCACCCCCTCAATATGTACTCTTTGACTCTTTGATTAGTAGTTTAGTCTCTGGGAGCTTTGGTGGAGGGCTGGTTGGTTGATACAACGGCATTTAGTAAAATGGAATTATTAAAGTTTTTTTGAGGAAATTAAACATCAGATTCCTCTGCTTGTATAGAAAATTATAAATTCCTAAGAACATTGTCACACATAAAAAATTAGATTAGACACTGTATAGTTTACATCTCTGATCACTAAGAGAGAACAAGTAGAAACAAACCAAAAAGAGCCCTTTCCTTGTTTCTCTACAGGATCAGATTGTTGGAGCCAAAACAGGTCTCCAGATTAAGATCCCTATCTAGTACAAGAGATAACTGCCACTAACTGCCTTGGTATGAAGTCCAAGGCTTTAAGAACTTTATGGGTTTGAAAAAAATGTGATATGGTTAGGATCTTTGCTTTCTTCAAGACTAACAGTATCTAATCACCAGAGTAATAAAATTGGAATTCCTAGCTTTAGAATCTGTTGTGGTAAGAAAAGAAACCCAGGTTTGTTCAGCAGTTTAGCAAAGCAGTGACTTTGGTAAGAGCAATTAGTATTGTCAAGTTCATGCACAGGTTTCATTCCTGCCACTTAAATGGCATATCTGTCAGAATTAATAGCAAAGGAAACTAGATCATCTATTTAAAAGGCAGTTGATCTTTCCTTCTTAGAGAGTTAAAAGAGAAGCATTCAAACCTAAAGAGTCATCTACCTAGCAACATTAACCAACACTGTAATTAAGACATTAATCCAGGGATTTTCTTGCATATTTCACACTGAGTAGGATTAGACAGTATAAGAAAAATGAATACAATTAAAAAAATGTAAGTGGGAAATTGACTGTCATTATCTTAGCTAGTGGCATTATCATCTTATATAAAGAACACAGATGATAATTTGCTGAGTGACTGTTGAAAATATGTGGGGATGTTTTAAAGAGAGAATTATTTTTATCTGCAATGATTTTCTTAGCTGAAGCAAAGATGTACAATGCTCTAATGAACTCCCTCATTGCCTCTATTTATGGACTTGCAAATTGCTCAGGTTTCTCAGAGTTACATTTGAATATCAAGTTCTCTGTTAATGCTGTGTCTATTAAGGAGAGATGCCAAGCATACTATAAAATCTCATCTTTATTTCATAAGTGTTGCCTTAAAACCCATTAATATCTCAGATTTCTTCATGGAAAAGTATCTCCAATTAAAATGTTTATATTATAGAAAATGTATTAAATAAAATAGTAGCTTCTAATTTGGACAGAATATACTATTCTATCTCTCTTTGAATTTCACTTACATATTCTGTGCTGTTCATTGTTTCTTAAGGAACAATATTTATCTTTTGCTAACAAATTCCCTCATTCATATGTGTACACTATGCCTAGAAATTGATGATTAATATGAAGTATATAATCATGGAAAAATTTCTACTTATCAATGCTTTTATATGTTGCTTTTTCACTCATTAGTTTGAATTAAATAAAGTTGTCTTTTTGGAGATGATATACAAGCTAATAATTGATGTTCAATTCAGAAGTTCATGCTCACATAAGCATAAGAGTTAGGTTATATAACTATGAGACAATGATTTAAAATTATTTTAATAATCTTATTAAAATAAGATATTTCAATGTTCAAAATAATATAAACACAATGCTTTTATAAAGTAATAGAGAAGGGAGGGACTGAAGCTTGACACGGATCTAAAATCACTGAGATGAAATTGTAGCATCTGGCCAGGTGTAATGTCATATGCATTAAAGATGAGTTTGCTAGTTTAAAAAGAACTAAGTCACTAGAGATGACTCAGGTTCACTGATTTATGCCCAAAAACTGGTGCTTGTCATCTAGAAACAGAGAAATAAACATGTTTTATTCAAGTACTCTGCTAAATATGTCATGTAAGGCATTCCATCTGACTGTCAATAACCTAGTTTAAGCTTGTCATAATTTTTTATAAAAGAGAACAAATGCACAATGATCTGGGGGAAGAAACAGCAGATACAAAGCTGACCTAAGATTTGAAATCACATGTCATATAGCTCAGTTTTTTTTCATTGTTTCAGAAATGAATTAAAAGCAAACTGATAAGGATAAAATCATGGTGACAAAACAAAATAATCAACCTTGAGCAATCTAGTGACATAGAAAACAACAGAAAATTATAAGAAAGCAATATTTTGTCACTGTATCAAATATTTGTCAATCTACAGTGTCTTTTTCCATGAACTGTGTGATTTCACCATACTTGCCCTAAGATAGGAACCTAAAATTATTTAAAATTATTGTAAATGAACAACCATTATAACAGAGGTTTAGAAAGTGTAATGTAGACATGTTGCCGATCATATCCAAGAATTTCCTTTATAATCTTCTCCAGCCCCTGGAAATGATGAACAGACATGCAGACATTCTACATGCACATTTAAAAATTTTAAAAGAAAAAAATTACTGCTTTTAAAAGAGTCATCTTAAGAATTATTTTTGAAATATAAATTTAACCCATTTTTGTGATAAAAGGGAAATTTTAGACAAAAAAAAATTCTAAACTTTTAAAGTAATGTTGGACAATGGTGACACAAAGCTTGTGAGAGTAACCTACCAATAACTGGTTTGACTTAAGGCTAACTCAAAAAGATGGACCCCACCCCTGTTACTGTTTAAGTTACCAATGTTACTAGATAGCTCAAGGACCCATAGTAAAACCAAACAATATCAGTCTGAAAAAGAAAGAAGAAAACATGTTGTGAAAAAAATATTTTTTCTTTTTTT
>NW_022196913.1:85911795-85937379 GCF_008632895.1 Mastomys coucha
GCTGTCCTGGAACTCACTCTGTAGAACAGGCTGGCCTCAAACTCAGAAATCCCCCTCTCTCTGCCTCCCAAGTGCTGGGATTAAAGTCATGTGCCACCACCACCTGGCTAAGAAAAGATTTCTAATGACACTCTGCTACATTCAAAGATAAGTGCTTTTTCCAGCGTCATCATCAGTGAAGCTTACTGCTGTAGTAGCTGGAAGCAAATATAGAGACCAATATCCTGACATTACATAGAGAGTGAGAGACCTAGGAACACTCATTCCTAAATTACATATCTCCATCAAAATCACCACCTCAGAAGGAAGGAATCCCAACTGAAGAAGAGGCACAGAGAGTGTAAGAGCCATAGGTGATAGAGGCACCTAGAAAACAATGCTCCGTAAATCAACATATGAAAAACTCATGTGAAATCACAAAGATTAAAGTAGAATATACAAGACCTGCACGGATTCACACCTCATCCACTATATATATATGATGCCTTCACCTTAATATTTCTATGGAATTCCTGAATGAGCAAATTTGTGTGTCTCTAATTTTTGTGCATTCACTTTGGCTCCATTTCTCTCTGTTTGTCAAGTTCAATTCAGATGTGTTAGTTTTTTTATTTATCTTATATTTTATTTTATATTATGTTTTATTTTGTTAAATTTCATTCATATCTCTTAGATGTCTGTTTATATTCTAAAGACAGAATTGGAATAGATCTTAATGGGAGAGTAAGTTGCAAGGATCTGGGAGGAAGAGAGGGACAGGAAAGTAATGAGGATATATTATGTCAAGAAAAACATGCAATTTCAAGAAAAGAAAAAATGCCTATATTTCATTGGACTAATATTTTGCACTGTTATAATTAAAAACAACCCCTCAGTTCATAATTCTGTTTACAAGATTTATCTATTAATGATTAACTAATTGATAATAATTTCTTTTTAACAATTCTTCATAATATAGAATAAAAAGACACACTTATAATCCACAAATGAGAATGTACATAAAAACATGCAGAATGTTGAAATCTAAAAAACCTATTTATGTACAAAGTAAAACATCCTATGTAACATTTATACTTTCTATTTTTTTACATTTTACTTAATCATTTTTTTTTTACACTCCAGATTTTATCCCCTCCAGGTCCATCCTTTGACTGTTACCCATCCCATACCTTCTCCTCCCTCCACATCTCCACAAGGATATTTCCCCCTTACTCTCCACCCCACCAAACCTCCTCACTCCCTGGGACCTCCAGTGTCTTGAGAGCTAGGTGTATCTTCTCTGACTGAGCTAAGATCCAGCAGTTCTCTGCTGTATGTGTGTTGGGGGCCTTATATCAGCTGGTGTATGCTGCCTGGTTGGTGATCCAGTGTCTGAGAGATCTCAGAGGTCCAAGTAACCTGAGACTGCTGATCTTCCTACAGGTCATCTTCCCCTTTAGCTTCTTCCAGCTTTTTCTTAATTCAACCACAGAGGTCAGCAGCTTCTGTCCATTGTTGGGTGTAAGTATCTGCATCTGACTCTTTCAGCTGCTTCTTGGGTCTTTCAGAGGGCGATCATAATAGGCTCTTGTTTTGTCAGTGCTCCATAGCCTCAGTAATAGTGTCAGGTCTTGGGACCTCCCCTTGAGCTGAATCCCACTTTGGGCCTGTTGCTGGACCTTCTTTTCCTCAGGTTTTCTCTATCTCCATCCCTGCTGTTCTTTCAGGCAGGAACAATTATGGGTCAGAGTTTTATTTATGGGATGGAAACCCCACCCCTCATTCTATGCTCTGTCTTTCTGTTGGACGTGGGCTTTACAAGTTTGGGCTCCCCAATGCAGGGCATTTCATGTAAGGTCTTCCCTTTGAGTCTTGAGAGTCTCTCAACAACCAGGTCTCTGGTATATTCTGGATGTCCCCCACCCCTCATACCACCCCAGGTGGCCTGTTTCCATTCTTTCTGCTGGCCTTCAGGGCTTCAGTCCTTTTACCTCAGCCAATACCTGAGCATGTTCTCCTCTTCCCTTCCCTCCCACGCAGGCCCCTCCCCACTCCTGTGATTGCTTTCTTCTCTCCCCTAGTGGGATTGATGCATCCTCACTTGGGCCCTTTGGCTTGTTAATCTTTTTGAGTTCTGTAGACTGTATCCTGGGTTTTCTGTACTTTTTTGGCTCATATCCACGTACTAGTGAGTACATACCTTGCAAGTCCTTTTAGGTCTGAGTTACTTCATTCAGAATAATATTTTATAACTCCATCCATTTGTCTGCAAAACTCAGGAGGTCTTAGTTCTTAATACCTGAGTACTATTCCATTGTGTAAATGAACTACATTTTCTGTATCCATTCTTCTGTTGTGGGACATCTGGGTTGTTTCCAGCTTCTGGCTATCACAAACAAGGCCACTATGTACATAGTGAAACATGTGTCTCTCTGGCATGGTGAGGCATCTTTTGGGTATATGCCCAATAATTATCTGTAAAATTACATTTAAAAGGACATCAAGATGGCATACATAGTATAGGTGCTTGCCACCAAGCCTAATGACTTTAGATGAATAGTGGAAACACAAATGGAAGAAACATGCTCGTGACATTTTACATCTGTCAGGTCTTCACATGCTCACTTCACAAGCCTCCCCTCCTCCACACCTCCATTCAGATCAATGCAAAAATAACAGCAAAAGAATGATTTCATCTTTAGGCCAACTTATAGTTCCACAGTCAGAGATTTCAGTCTATTATTGTATAAGGTTACATTCCTGTTTTTGAAAATTTACCTATAGTTTTATTACACAGTTTCTTTTCAGTTATTCAGAGTATGACAAACCCATGAAGAAGTCTACCTCAACTTTTTATTTAAAGGAAAGCAAACTCAGTAATGCCCAAACTTACAAGAATTACCACTCAGTGGAGTATTTGCTCATTTCTACTTCAAAATGACAAAACATTCTTAGTAGCTTTTAAATAACATGGTTTCTGTGACTATTTATAGTATTTTAATTAGGTTTCCAATATTCATACTTTAATCTGAGTGCGGTAATAATTGACTTTTCACAATTATGAAAACCCTACAATTCTTCCTCTCTTAGGGTCATGGTAGGACAATTTTCATCTCTCTGTAAGTTGAAACCTGCACTTTAAGGGAGAGCATAGGATTCTGAAATTGAAAATGCTCAATGTAAACTCTCTAAGAATGTTACACAATAATTAGTAGCACCAGCACACATAGATCTGTAGGATCAATAGACTAAGTTAATGCATTCTGTCATCATCCATAAAGCTTATGGTTTACAACTCCCAGCCTATCACATTTCTCAGATCTGCTAGAGTGACATGTTCTAGTTATTAATAAAACTGAAAATGTTTCCCATTTGTTGATCTTCAGCTCAGACCATAAGTCATTGCTGTTCTCTTCAGAAAAATTTCCCCTGTGTTTAAGACTTTTCCCCATTTTCTCCTCTATTACTTTCAGTGTATCTAATTTTATATGGAAGACTCTGATCCAATTGGACTTGAGCTTTTTACAGGGAGATAAGAATGGATCGATTTGCATTCTTCATGTTAACCTCCCATTGAACCAGCACCATTTGTTGAAAATGCTGTCATTTTTCCACTGAATGGTTTTGACTCTCTTGTCAAAAATCAAGTGACCGTTGATGTGTGGGTTCATTTCTGGGTTTTCAGTTCCATTCCATTGATATTCTTCTGTAATATATATAGCTTGAGGTCAGGGATGATGATTCCTCCGGAAGTTGTTTTATTGTTGAGAATAGTTTTTGCTATTCTGGACTTTTTGCTATTCCAAATGAATTTGAGAATTGCTCTTTCTATCTTTATGAAAAATTGATTTGGAATTTTGATGGTGATTACATTGAATCTATAGATTGCTTTTGGCAAGATGGCCATTTTTGCTCTATTAATCCTGCCAATCCATGAGCATGGGAGATCTGCAATCATCTTCGATTTCTTTCTTCAGAAACTTGACGTTCTTGTCATACAGACATTCCACTTACTTGCTTAGAGTCACACCAGGGTATTTTATATTATTTGTGATTATTGTGAAGAATGTTATTACCCTAAATTTTTTCTCAGTCTGTTTATTCTTTGAATATAGGAAGGCTAATGATTTATTTGAGTTAATTTTATATCCGGCCACTTTGCTGAAGTTGTTTATTAGGTTTAGTTCTCTACTATGTTCTTTGCAGCCTTATATATAGTAGGCAAAAGCTGGAAAGGACCCAGACGTCCTTCAACAGAGGACTGGATACAGAAAATGAGGTACATTTACACAATGGAGTACTACTCAGCTATTAAAAACAATGAACTCATGAAATTCGTAGGCAAATGGATAGAACTAGAAAATATCATCCTAAGTGAGGTAACCCAATCACAAAAGAAGACACATGGTATGCACTCACTGACAAGTGCATATTAGCCCAAATGCTCAGAATACTCAAGATCTAATACATAGACAACCTGAAGCTCAAGAAGAAGGAAGATCAAAGTGTGGATGCTTCAGTTCTTACTAGAAAGGGGAACAAAATACTCATGGGAGCAAATACAGAGACAAAATATGGAACGGAGACTGAAGGAAAGGCCATTCAAAGACTGCCCAACTTGGGAATCCATCCCATATACAATCACCAAACCCAGTCACTACCGAGGATGCCAGGAAGAGCTTGCTGACAGGAGACTGATGTAGCTATCTCCTGAGAGGCTCTGCCAGAGCCTGACAAATACAGAGGCAGATGCTCACAGCCAACCATTGGACTGATCATGGGGTCCCCAATAGAGGAGTTAGAGAAAGGACTGAAGGAGCTGAAGGGGTTTGAAACCCCATAGGAAGAACAATAATATCAACTAACCAGACCCCCCATAGCTCCCAGGGACTAAACCACCAACCAAGGAGTAGACATAGAAGGATCCATGGCTCCATCTGCATATGTAGCAAAGGATGGCCTTGTTGGGCATCAATGGGAGAGGAGACCTTTGGTCCTGTGAAGGGTTCATGCCCAGTGTAGGGAAATTTGAGGGCGGGAATTGGGGAGTAGATGGGTGGGTAGGTGAACACCCTCATAGAAGCATGGGGGGGATGGGATGGGGGGGTTGGTGGGAGCCGGGAATGGAGATAATATTTGAAATTTAAATAAAGAAATATCCAATAAAAAATTAAAGAAAAACTGAAAATGTTTGCACATACAAATTGATCATTGCAATTCCCACTTTGATTGGTAGCCTGGAAAAAAGGAATTTGCAGACATGGAATAATTACTGAAGTTATAACACACATTCTTTTTTTCTGGTGGAGTCATTGACCAAACTATGAATAAATAAGTAAAAATAAGAAAAACATAGAGGACATAGGACTTTGTATCTTACTCAGAAGGATGTCAAAGAATTCTTTGGCAAGTTGCTAAAAATAAAGAGGATCCCTGTGACCAGAAGGCATAGCTAGGAAACAAATCATCCAAGCAAGGTTACAGAGGATGCCAGGAGAGGTTTCTCAGAAACACAGGTGCATGTAAGATGTGAGAACTTTTTCAAGAGTGAGGTGAATTTTGTAGATCTTAACAAAAGCAGAAATAAAAGAGATTCTAAAACCATTACATAAATTTATTTCAGCAAAGGAAAAAGCTGATATTGTATAACTATAATTCATGAGGCTCAGTCATAGACCACAGGTCCAGTCACAATGACCAAGATTCAAGAGCCTGAAGCTTAAGATAAACAAATGTCCATACCACAATGGAAGGCTGGAGTTAGAGAATGTGTGTGTGTATTAATGTGAATTACTTTTATTTTTATTAATATTCAGAATCATTATGTGCTGAATATTATATTGTGAATTATAGGCTTATTATCATGGCCCACTTTATAAGAAGTCACAATATCAAAATAATCTTGAATTGTAATATCACTACAAAATCTAGATTTAAATATGTTGATCCACTATATTATTTACATGTTTACATGAAGGACATAACTTCATGATCAGGAGAAACAATGTATTTAAAGTAATTATCTTTGCACATAAGGAAAGTATGACACTTTGGATTCAGAATTTGTGATTTAAAGAAAAACTGTAAGTGCTTGCACAGTATTTTATCTGAGAGAATTGTATAACCCTGAGTGTAAAGGTCAAACACTCCACATGATCTTTGTTCGTTCAAGGTGTTCAACACCTAAGACCTCTCTAAATTAATTCCCCAGGCTAGATGTTTTTGATCACACTGTTGTAGAAAGATTTTAAATTCTATTCTTAACAGGAGTTCAGCTTCTAGTTATGAATTCTCAGGAGGGACTCTCATTCTACAAACAAGTGTGAAGTGGAAAATTGCTGAATTTCTCTCTTTAAGAAGAGATTATTTTTGGTTTGTTTAATGCTGAGGTCTTTACATGGGTTATTATTTCTGTTCTATACCCTTGCAAAGACGAAAAGGAGATCTTAACTCTTTTCTTCATTGTAATCATTAAAACTGCACTTCTTGAGGCAGATGCCCTCAGGGCAGCCATGGATTCAATACACTCTTGCTGAAATGGAATGGTGCTCCTGGCTCCCTCATGTCTCTGAGGTGTGCTTGCTTTTTTAACTATTTCAAAATGATCATCTCACACAACTCATGTAACATTTAAATCATTTTATAACAGCTTTATTGTGACATAATTCCCATATTAGTTACCATTTTAGGTTGCTTTCTTGCAGGACATTTTTGGATATTTAATCTTACATATTAACATAATTAACAGCCTTAATTTAGTGTTCTTTATTTTCTCCTAAGCAGTTTTTAATCACTTTTTTTTCTGTACAATTTATATCATCCCTCCTGATCATCGTTTCTGCTCCCTCATCTTTTTAAGCTTACTCGGTGTTTTTGCTTAGTTCTAGGTGTTCTACACTTTTATCTCTCCTCTTACACTCCAATTTAAACCCACTTTTGCTTTGCAAATATTCTATTTTTACCTTATGCACGTCATATTTTCTGATATTACTGAGGATATTAAAAATATGCTAACTCACTTTTCTTTTACATTCTTTCCTTGTAATTTTCATGTGATATGAGAAAAAAAGAAACATCTGCAGACTTAACCATTCACATTTAGGAAGGGACATGGGATCTAAGCATGATGACCTCCAGGGTTAACCTCAGCATCTAAGCCCATGAGGCTCGAGAGCTAATGTGAGTTCAAGGCCACCCTTGACAACAAAGTAACCGCCAAGGGAATTGGGCCACATTGTAAGAACCTGTTTGACAACAACAAAAGTGTGACTGTGGAGTTTCTAAACTGGAGTGGTTTGGGCATCTTGGGAGCATGGGCTGTGCTCCCCTTAGAGCAACTTTTCCCACTTCTTTCTGCAATGCACTAATTCGATTCACAGCTAACTGACATCCGACATATTGTTCAGGTACAAAAAATAGTAAGCCATGATCGTTAATTATGTTGCTGTACCTAATCATTCCAAATGGCCCTGGCTTGGCTTCACTTGAAACAGTTCTGTCAGGTTAGGATATTTCTGGAATCAATGGTTTATCCTCCTTTTGAATCCAT
This sequence comes from Mastomys coucha, assembly GCF_008632895.1. NCBI lineage: Eukaryota > Metazoa > Chordata > Mammalia > Rodentia > Muridae > Mastomys > Mastomys coucha. The sequence continues at coordinate 85,919,324 of NW_022196913.1, forward strand.
AAGTTGCAAAGGGCCAGTGAATCTCTGCTACATGCACATCTATGACTATGGAATGATCCATATTTTGGTAAATGGGACATCAGCAACTTCTATAATATATGATTGCAATAGCTCTGTTTAGGTCTGGAGATGACAATTCACAGCCCTTCTCTCTGTTTTCCAGCTCTTACATTCTTGTGGTCCCTTCTTATGCAAGGTCCCTTTATCCTTAGAATGAGTGGAATGAATGTGTTGTTTAGGACTCTGTATCTATATGGCACTTAAACTGTACAGTCTCTACATCCACTGATATTCACTAAAAACAATGGTTCTATTAGACTGAGATAATTTATTTTTAAACATATGTTTATAAATATTTAGAACACAGTTTGATATTATAACAGTTTACAATAATAATCACTTTCCACTTGGAACCTTAATGTTCCCAGCCACAGGGGCTTTTGTACAGATATTCAGGAGCAGACAGGTTTCCCCATTGTGAAGCAGGTCTCAAATCCAATCAGAAAGCAGCTGGCTACCTCTGCAACTGAAGTGCCAGTCACAAAGGGTGCATATTGCCATACGAGTTGAATTCATATGATTATGAAATTAGTTGGATCCTTGCTGTTTTCCAAAAGAAGCCTGCATAGCAAGTTCCTGGATTTTAATAGTAAGCTGGGAAAGAAGAAATTTTTAATTTATTTCCTGTTTGCTTCCTCTATATCATGAATCTAAGCTGCCCAGGATATTCAGTAACAGGGTCTTATTTTCTAGTTCTGACGGACAGCAACGAGGCATCACAAGAGCTCTATTGTTTAAAGGTTCTCTGCAGCCACACTAAAAAATATAATTCCCACCCCTAGCTTCTTGGGTATGCTTAACCAACTCAGCAGTTCACAATAGTTGTTCCAATATTCAATGCGTGGTTGGTTGGTAGCCATAAATTTGATGGTATATATTGATCATGGAGAGTTTTATTTCTCTTTCAATTACGAGAAAACTTTTTTTCAGGTCAAGTAGTTAAAACTGACAACTCTTTTTCACTCAGGACTTGACTTTTTTCTGTTCTTTAAAATGGTTCTCTTTCTAGAGCTGACTTTCTGGATCAGGTGCTTAGAGTCAGGTATGAAGGAGGAGAAGGAATAGTGAATGGATCCTCCTCATGATTCTTATTAGGTATAGGCCTCATGGGCTGAGCACCACCTGGAGATACCGGAGCACAATCAGTGTTGTGGTACTGCTTAAAACTGGGTTTGGATCATCTTAGGGCCAGAATGTGAAGGCTCTGCCCAGCGAGGTAGCCCATGATGATTTCCAGGGTAAGACATTCTAAGTAAGAAGAAAAAGAGGGCCTGATCACCAGCTTGATGGGGACATAGTCCTAGGAAGGATGGACAAGAGCTGGACAACTTAAGGACACATGTCCTCTTGTACTATGTTTGTAATAGTGATATTGTTGAGATGTCTAAGTCAATGAGATGCTATCCCTTTAAATGTGTCTCTGTGTGTGTAAATTTCTAAAGATGTTTATTACATTTCTTTAGTGTTTACGCTTATAAAACAGATTTAATTGTGAATATTTACAATTAATTGTGAGATATATTTAAAATACAGAGTATTTTATTTATTTAAGAAATATTTAAATGTGTGTGTGTGTGTGTGTGTGTGTGTGTGTGTGTGCAAGTTTATACTCTAGTACCTATCCAGGAAGAATAAAGTAGTACATGGTAACACAGTAAGATTGCTCTATGTTGTTGATTATAAATTTATGACTTTGTAGCTTTTGAATAATATACATACATATAATACCAAAGTAATGTACTTAGAGAACTACTAAGCTGACCTTTGCTCCAGCACTAGAGTGTAATATAAATGGTACTAAGAGTCAAGTACAGGCAAATTTTTCATGAACCACTGCATTACATTTTTTTTAACAAAGAAATGACTTAGGTCAGGAGAAAAAGAAAATGGTTATGTTTGTATCCATTTTCAATTTTACACTGAATGATGTTCTGTAAATTAGTAGGGTTTTCTGTTTTACTCAGATTTATTTTATTGTAAATATTTTATTTATTTTTGTAAGTTGATCAGTTTAGACTGCATTCAACAAATTAGCATGGCACGTAGTTTTCTCAAAAACAGTACCTTCATAATTATTTCCTTTCTTGTCATTTTTGAAAAATTCTCTTTGCTGGGAAATTATGTTTGCGGTCTATTGCAGTTCATGCTAAACTGAGAGAATGATTATGGTTCACACAATCCTCTGTGCTTTACTCTTGGTGAATATAATAACGTTTATTCCAGATTAGCCTTACCTAGACAAGAGCTACGTAGAAACACAAGATACCATCAAACAAGATGTTGTGTTTTGTTGCAGAGATAGCAGATTTGAACAGAATATATTAAACCAGTCAATCATGGATTCAAAAACTATGCAAGCCAGCAAGAACAGAGATAATCAAGGTATTTAACATTCCTAAATATGATTGCTTTAACTTTATCTCATACTATCTTATGCAGTATATGTTCAGACAGTTTTATGGTAAACATTTTTAGTTCATTCTTTTTAAAATTATTATTATACCCATTTAAATAAAACCATTTTCTGCAAATCAATAGTTGCTTTGAACATATTTCCTACTATATGTCCTGCTGTTTCTCTTTTTCATCATCCCCATTTATATCAGTCACCATTGTTTCTTCAGAATGTTTTATTTCTGCTTTCAAACCAACTATCAATACATATGTTGATTTGAATTAAAAAAAAAAAAACTTTCATAGGCATGTGCATTCGAATGTCATTTGGGTCCCGTCGGTGCCTCACTTTCCCTGGAGGTGAGCTTTAAAACTGGAAAGCCTCTCTCCCACTTACAGTTTGAATCCCAGGTTTACACTTGCAGCTGAGGCTGAGATGTCTCTCAGTTTCCTATGTCTACTGCTTTTACTGATGCTTGCTGCCCTGTCTCTCTGCCAAATAGACTCATGTCTTTGGGTTCATATGCTAAAACATGTGCTTGCATCTATAAGATGCTTCTGGTCCTGGCATTTTATCATTGTATCAGAATACAGTACAGTGATGTTATTCTGTCCCGTAGTCAGTTAATTACCTAGGTAGAAGCCATAGAACATAAATCTCAACATTTCCTTCTATACCTGAGTATATTTGCTACCTATGAAAAGTAAAAATTATACATTACAGTGTTCAAATGCTGACTGTTCAAAAAGAGAAAGAATAAGGAAATTGAATTTCACACGATTTTAAGAAGTGGTAGAGATGGAGAAAGGGAATCACTTTTGTATCTGGTAAAAAAAAATGTTTATCATATTATATTTATTTGATAATCTATCAAAGATGTACATTCCAACATATGTAGATCTTTCTTACAGTGGGACACAATAATCCACATTTTCATTTTAGCCACTTTATGTCATGAAATGTTGGGAAAAATAGGCTGCCTAATCCCACAGGTCTATAATATGGCTTGCCATGTCCGGAGGTAGATCAAAACATACTGAATGAAATGATTTAAAACATAATCCTTGAACTATGAAAACAAAAAAGGTTGTAGGGATAGAATTATGTTAGTTCTTTTACAGTATTTGGTATCCACATATCTCATAAATTCATGAAGTTATCTGAACATTCATACAAGCTTTTCTATAAGACTTATATAAAGAACAGTTATGGTTCCCCTTTTGAGATGGATTTCAAATCCACAACTGCTAAACTTTAGCTTGCTTTGAAAATGTAATCTATGATGTGACAGAATTTACAATTTGATTTCAAAATCTGTGCAACCAGTCCTTAAAATTAGATAAAGATTGCTTGATTGACTGTCCTTTGCATTTCGCTGATCAATTTCAGTGGCTTACCTATAAAGTGGATCTTTTGAAATCTCATAATTAAAATGAGCAGCTGATGGTGAGGGATGGGGTTATTTAAATTTTACATTGTAATATAATTGAATGTACTTTTCTGATATGCTTGACTAATGAGAACATGAGAATAGAAGTGATAGACTACATCAAAACCCCCTTCATTAGACGTTAAACAACATGAAGTATACTCTGCATTATTGTGAGAGAGCCTACCTGAGTATAATAGAGAAAGGCAATCTGACAGACAACCAGACAGACATTTAAGCTTTTCACAAATATTCCACATCCAAAGTTGAATTTTCTTCATATTATCATGAAGTATTAGAAAGGAAATTTCATTGTACTAAAGATATAAACTTGATGAAATGAAGTGACTTTGAAGGCCCATCATCAGAACAAAGTTTTTGTTTGTATGCTTTTAAAAAATAAAAAATCCCTTTAATATTTTCTCTGAATAATTTTCTAATTATTTTAAATTATGTTCATAAGTTAGAAAACAAGATAAGGATTCCTGATGAATATCAACATGATATGCTATGTTAATTAAAGATATAATAATTTTCACCATATCCTAATATGTATAAGGAAAAATAACAGAAGGTAGATTCATTTTGGTTCAAAAGTTTAGAGATCTCTGTTCAAACCTTGAAGCAGAATTCTATGACAGAGTCCACATAGTACACACCAATATGTTTTCCCTTCTATTTATGAGAAAAAGAAAGCTCTAAAGAGAAAATAGAATAGCTAAGGAATAAAATATAATTTTCAAAATATAACCCTAGTCATTTCCTCCAGCTAGGCTACAATTTGCTAACATTCCCTATAGTTTTCAAGGATACTCTTAGTTGAGGATTTTCGTAGTTAGGGTTTCATTGCTGTGAAGAAATACCATGACCAAGGCAACTCTTTAAAAAAGAATCCATTTAATTGGGGCTGGCTTACAGTTTCAGAGGTTCAGTCCATTATTATCATGATAGGAAGCCTAAAAGGAACCAGGCAGACATGATGCTCTAGAAGGACCTGAGTGTTTAATACTCAATCAAAGACAGGAGGAAGCATACTTGCTTCCACAGAAAGCCAGGAGGAGGATCTCTTTTCTGTACTGGTCAGAGCTTGAGCATGAGGAGCCCGTATAGCCTGCCTACGCGGTGACACATTTCCTCCAACAAGGCCATACTTATTCCATCAATGCCACCTCTGAATAGTCCCACTTCCCATGGGCCAAGCATATTATAACCACAACAAGGATCAAGTCTTTAAATGATAAAACTTTGGTGGATGATTCTCATCCAAGTTATAGTACTGTTTTTAGTAGAGCAGCATTTGAAGAAGTAAATTACATAGGACATTTCTGAAGATTACATCATGGCTGATAATAATGACTCGGTAATTCTCTACTTACTACCTGTATCTAATTAAATAAAAGAGAGATTGCCCCCGGTAAACTGACCTTAGAACTCTACACTAAGTACCTCTCTACTAACATGATCAATAAAAGTTCACAGTTTCTGCAAGGAAAAAAACCAAGATTCTACATCTCTATATTCCGGATAGAGCTACTGAGGATCTCATATCCTAAATATTCCATCGTAGTCTTTCTTTCCTCAAAATTTTCTTTTTCAACAACAACAAAAAAAATTGTGACTTTTTGCAGCTATTTCCTAAGAACTAATGGAATTTGTCATTAGATGTCTGCTTTCCATTGGCTCCAGACTGTGCATAAATACTGTGGAATGTTCATAGCTTGGTATAGTTCTGACACACTTCTGTTTCTGCCTATCATGTTACATTGGACAAACACCAAGTTTCTAAGTTGTTCCAAACTACTTATTTTTATTACTTTATTTTTCCCTCATGTTACATTTCTAATGTAGTTTCCCCTCTTCCACCCTTCCCAGCCAGCAGACACCCACTCCTCTGCCTTTCACTTCATAAAATGGCTGATCTATCAGAGACATCAATCAAACATAGCATATTAAGTTGCACTAAGACCCTCCTATTAAGTTTGCATGAGGCAACCCAGTAGGAGGAAAGGGGTTCTAAAAGCAGGCAAGAGTCAGAGACAGCCCTTGTTCCCCTGTAAGGAGTCCCACAAGAAAACCAAGCTACACTACTTTAACATATATGCAGGGGCACTAGGTCAGACCCATGTTGATGCTCTAAATTAATAGTTCCACCTCTGTGTTGCTCTATGAGCCCACAATAGTTGATTCTGTGGGTTTTCATGTGGTATCCTTGACCCCTCTGGCTTTTTTTCTCCCCCTTTTCTGCAGACTTCTCCAAGCTCTGCCTAAGTTTTGACTGTGCATCTCCATATCATTTTCCATTAGTTGCTGAGTAAGCTTCCCTGATGACGATTATGCAAAGCTCCTGTCTAAAAGTATACAAGGTATTTGTTGAAGACGAATTTGCTAGCTTGTTAACTGGCTTCACCAATAGACTTCACAGCTTTATAAATATTAATTAACAGTCCCTCCAATCTTCCCTACTTACATCAAAACATAAATAAATATATCTTTAAGATAGTGGGAAAAGAAACAAAATCTAGCTCTCTCCTCATGCTCTTACAGTTGAAACACTGCATCACATCTTTCTGTTTCCCTTTCACATGGTTAAATCTTTTTATTTTTTATTTTTATTAGATTTCATGAACCCCAAAGTCAGACACTGAAATGTATTTTAAGCATAATCATGTTTTATTTTAAAAGCATTTTAATTGCTTGCTTTAATGTATTTTAATTTTGTTATCACTTAAACATGAGTAGAATTTTCATCCATATTCAATCAGAATACTTACCTTGGTTCCCTTGTGATGGGGACAGGAAATTCTTATTTCCTATTTATCTTAAAAAATACTTTGTATATATCATTTCAAAAGTAGTTGCAGTTCTTAATTAAGTATTTTTGATTTTCAACTTGGAGGGCATCCAGTCCATGTAAACAATCATTTTTAGTTCCTATCACTGAACATATTTCTAAATCTAATTATTTTTTGCTTTGAAAAAAATTCTCTTAGCCGGAGATCAGTAAAGGAAAAGATTTAGAACAATTAAAAACAGGCTCCATGATGAAAAACAAAGATGTGGTTGTTAAACTTAATTTTTAATTACCCTTCTTTGTATCCTCAGTGGAAAATTGTGAATTTAATGTTTTAATATAGAAAGATGTTATACTATTTTTTTTAAATTTATTATCAATTTTGTTGGTTCATAAAACTAATCTAATGTTAAGAGGAGGGAAGGAGAGTACTAAGTGGAGTAATTAAATCTTTTCATTTATTAGCTTCTGATCCTCATGTCAGTTATAATATCTTTTATTCTGGCATAATTTGGACTAATGAAATGGCCATGTCATTCTTTCATGCCACAAAATCCCCAAATTCTAGTTTAGCATTTGTAAACATGATTAGCAATAGAGCAGACCCCCAAAATAAATAATGTATTTGAACATATTACTCTAAAATAATATCAAATAAAAAAGATAATAATATTGCAATAAAATAAACTTTAGATTTGACTTGATATAATAAACCTTTCTTTGATTGAATATATAAGATTTTTGATATTGGTTTGTTTACCTCTCCCTGGTGCTGGGGATTAATTTCATGTTTCTAGCATGACAGATATGTGTATGTTACTTAGTCATATTATAAGACTCTGATGAGCCTTAACATGACAGGAACTCTCCTTCCCATAAAGGTTGTTTTTATGAAACCTTATTTTTTTCTTGATATGCAATAAAACCAATTGTTTGGTATAAACCATTAGATTAAAAGCAGGATTGTATTGTTGCTGGGTTTTTTTGGAAAGAAAAACATTTCCTTCTGTTTCATTGTTTATGTCCCTCATTTAAAAGCTTTGGTTTATGAATCCCATTGTTATTAGTTCTATCACTCAATTATTCTATTAATATTCTAGACAGTTTTATCCAGATACAGATTAACAACACCCAAAGCAGTTCTTCTAAACAGTCACATGCACAGGGCCAATAAATTACAACTAAAAATTGAACATGGTTATTGATTACATAATTAATGTGTTGCGCTTTAATGTTTATTGAGAGAATTGAAAGAATTAGATGTTCAGAGAAACTTGTATATTCTGACCCATATTTAAATGTAAGGATTTAACTTTCTTTAGTTTTTCTTTAAAAAATTATAAGGAAGATCTCATTTTCCTATATTAAAGTGAAAATGAGAAATCTCCCTAGTAAACAACATGCTTCAACACTGGCCCACAATCACTGTCAATCTATTCCATCAGAATGATTTCAAATTAGAAGCATCAGTGGTGCAATTCTTTCTTCTTAGCTTGACATGACCAACACCATGACAGGCCAAAATGACTATGCTGACCTCCCCCAAAGCCTTTATTACAACCATCACAATGAAATAAACTGAAGTATAGAGATTAGTTGTTTTGAATGAGAACGTTCTCCATAGCTCAAATGTTTGAACACTTGAGCATCCTGATTGGTGGCAATATTTGGGAAGATTATGAAAGTTTTAAAAGGTGGTTCTGTGACAGAAAGTGGGCCAATGCATGTGTGATTTTGATATTTATTGCCATGCAAGATTTCCAATTCACTCTCTATGCTGGTATTTGAAATTGATGATACGCTATTTCAGCTTTTTGTTCTGGATCTCTGCTTCCATTCCTCCCCAACCACTTGGATTCTTCCTCTAGAAATGTAAAAAAAAAAAAAAAAAACCTTAAATGCCACTTGTGTCATGGTGTTTTACCACAGAAACAACAACAAAAAAGCTATATTTAAGATCTATAATAATAAATATAACATTTCCTCTGATGAGTCACATGACCCTCACAGAATCCTGCCTGTACTTTACCTGAATTTCCAGTCACCATTCCTTTTATCCAGTCATATACATAATCTTGGAAACAGTAAAGTGCATGAAGTAGATCAATAGCTGGGATGAGACTTTTCATAGTGAGCTTTGCGTAAGTTAACAAGGCTCCTTCAAGACTATCAATAAACATTAATTTTATAAAGCCTGTTTTCATAGACTCTTACTTCTGCCTGTATGTTCTCTCTCTACTATGTGTAGATAGATGTACCTTACATTTCTTTTTTCCAGAAAAGACACACTCTAAAATAATATCACATATTACTATTATCATTAGCATACTGTAATGTGATCCTTGTTTCAATATAAATTATATTATGTCAGCACTTTCTAAAAGTGTAATCTGTGAGTATTGATATGTTATTTTAAAATGTTTTTCTTTATTTTTGAGGATTTTTAATGAAATACATTGAAAAACATTTCCTCTATAAGATATAAATATAAAAAACCTATAACTTTTATAAACATGACTTTTCTGAAAAAAAAAAAAAGTTTCATCACAGCAACAACGAAGTCATGAGCCCTGGCATCTTCTACTCTTTTCTACTAGATGAAGGCCCTATTGCTGCACCATGTACCTTCCTAAAATGTAGAAATTTTAAGATAATAAGTAGGCAATATATTGTGCTTTGACAATGTGTACAATCACTTAATTGCTGTAACCACATTACAACATTAGTCTATTATCCTAGATGTATTTCTTCAAAACTATCTTTCCTGTCTGGAAAAACAAATTTGGAAAAATTTGAGCCATTATTTCTTCGAGAATTATTTCCTGCTCTTTTATCTCATCTTCTGAGTGTGGAGAGCTTTTGGTGCTGCTTATAGAAATTGGTGGGTATTTGTCACTGGGCTGGGAGGAAGAAGTGGGATCAGATAGGAGTGTTTGCATTTGGGCTAAAGCAAGGATCATGGTAAACACAGTCAATAAGAGTGTGACTTCCCTTTTGTCTTGTTAATCCTGATAAGCCCCAGACCCAGGGTTTGGGAGACTTTGTTTATTGGTTCATTTGATTACTACCTGATGTGATTTCTTTGTTCATTGCCTTGTTTGTTTACTTTGTCTTTGATCTAAGAATTGACCCTATTCACTGCTCATACCTAGAATGGTATAAAAGCTTACTGGGAAAAACTAAACCTGCTTCAGCCTCAGCACTGGCTAGAGTCATGGTATAATGTTATCTAATTGTCTTTTTCTTTTCAATCCTCACTCCCTCCCTTTAGACCCTTTTGACTGACTAAGCTGGCTTGGTCATCTGAGAATACATTTTGCTATATATTATTCTGATAAAATTATCACATGGCTTTCCGAGAGTCTATTTGCTACATTTGAATGTATTTTCTGCATTTAAATTTGGTACTTTTATTGATTTATGAGTTCATTCATCTGTGAAAAATGAAGTCTCTGTTTCTGTTTTTGATTCTATTTTTCACTTGTCTGCATTCTTAGGGGGGCTTCCTTAATAATGTATAATTATTCTAAACTACATTTATGGGGATGTATATTTAGTATGTAGCATTCACATACTTTGCTATTTGGGATAATAACATTCCTTTCTAAATATGTAAATTTTCCAATCCAATACTATATGCACTGATACTATAAGATTTTAACTCCTTAATTTTTTTGATCTCTCAAAAACTTGTATATTTTGGGTAATCAAATCTAAAGAGAGTTGGATTGTATGCTTAAGACAAAGAAATGTTAACTCAGGTAGTTAGTGTTTGGTATTACTGTTTTTTCTTTAAATTTTGTCATTAGCTATTTCTTTCAAAAGATGAATTTTTTAAAAACAATTATAATGTGCTTGGAATAAAGTATCAATTGCATAATTGTCAAAGAAAATTCATTTTGTTTAATAAATATTTTTATAAAGAGTCTTAGTTGGTTGGATGGCTATGTTTTATAAATATGAACATATATGCATGTCCATATTCCACAGAACACTTACTCTGAAACTCTAATCCTCAGTTGAATAAAAAGAAAAGTGGTTCTTTGGGGACATGGTAAAGATGAGTGCAAAGTCCTGATGACAATTCTAGCACAGACAAAAAGATGGCCCAAAACCTAAATCACCTTATATATGCCAGAACTGCCGGTGTCTCCAGCTTGGATTTACTACATCTTAAATTATGTATAATGGACCTGAGGAAGCCACGCCTCTAAAGTAGTCTATCATAGTGTAAGACTCTGGTGAACTTAGCCTATGGGGGGGCTCCCTGAGTGAACGAAGCAGAGCCGGGAATTGATGTAAAAGGCAAGAGGAATTTATTATTCCAACATGTGATCACCCTGCACATGGAAAGAGACAATGACCATGCACAGCCCAGTCAGCCAGCCTTTATACAGTTCTCAAGGCAGCAGCCATTAGGCATAATGTGATGGGCAGAACAATTTACCTTTAAACTGATTGGTCTTTAAGGAATGAGGTAGGTGGCCAATGGTCACAGAATGTGTCTATGAGCTCTGGGCCTTCCCTACCTGCAGGTGGCAGGTTGACAGTTCCCTCCTACCTGTGGTCTGAGAAATGTAATTAGCCCCTCCCTTCAATAGGGGAGGGGTGCCTATGACCTTTCTCTTCCAGGAGGGGAGGGGTCTGGTGGACTTTCCCAAAGTTTCTGAGCTGACCTCTTCAATAGCAGCCTGAGCTGATTATAATATACAGTATACATGTTTTCACCATATAATTGGTTCAAAAGAAGATTTAACTTAAGAATGCCTTAAAAGTTTAAGTATTTTTTTACAAAAGAATATTTATATATTTCTATATAAAAATGGGAAAGCATGTAATATATGGTTTTTTATCTGTGTTTGCTTTTTTTATTTTATCTTTATTTTTAATTGAAAATAGAGTTCACAGCTTTGATAACAATAGAAAAAAAAAAACCTTCTGATGTTATTCTTTGATTGTATCACATGGAAAGAACAAATGACCCAATATTAAATTGAACTGTTTTTCTGCTTAAAGTCTGGAATGACACAGGTTTACTGGCACTTTGTCATTGTTTGCAAAGTTTCCTGCTAATGGATCTAACACATCAATAGCTGTCATCACAAGTCTCATAAGTGCAAACACACACACACACACACACACACACACACACACACACACACATTTGCTATCAAAATTGAGCCAAATTAATTTAGCGGAGTAGTCATCTGATATAATTGAAAAGTCACATTTCCACAGTACAACAGTCTTCTGCAACTACCTTGGTATATTTCTACTTGAAGGAACAATGTCTCAAATACTGGCTCTTTTGTGAAGGAGCATGATGATTTTCAGCTAAGTTCTGGCTTTCAAATGGCCAGTGGGTAACCCTCAACATCACCTGGGACAATGTTGATTACAATAAATATTTTTAACAAATCTTATATCCTCCTCTTAGGTGATGTGTGTGAAATATTTATACTCAAAAACAATTGCATATTAAAGCATATTTTCATGTAGTTGATTGTTACTGAGAACTTAGGGGAACAATATAAGAAAGTGTTTAGCAATAATAACTAGCAAGAAAAGGTATTATTACAAATTAAGTAAATACACAAAATCCATTTAGTGTGGTGATACTTGTCTTTTTGTCTTTATTGGCAAAGGTTTTTCCACAGACATGGGATAAATAAATATTTGTCCTTCAACATGAAACAAATGTATAGTCATGAAATGTTTTAATTTATTATAAAACAGAGCAATAAACTAGTAAGCTATTCATTTTCAACCATGAGAATCACAGACAAATTAATCAGAAAAGGGTAGCTCACTGGGACATTTCTGGCTCTAAATCTTGCAAAGAAAAATATTTTCATATTTAATGATCTACCAAATTACAAAGAGGCAATCCAAAAGTAGATTAGTAAAGAAAGAATTTACATAGGCAATACACAAAGCACTTATAAACTTACGACAATAAGCATTTTTTAGTAGTCAGAATAGTATGAACCTCACCAATGCTAAATCATTTTACACTCCATTGACTATAATGAGGATAAAGAGATGTTAGGTGCTCCAGGTTACAAAGAAAATAGGAATAGAGGAAATTGTTAACTTTGTGGAATAATAAAATAATAATTATCAATAGATAAGCATGAAATCTATGTTAGTAATATGACTCACAGTCATGTACTCCACATTTTTCAGAGTGATTCACATAGGTTTTGAGCAATGTGGATGAAAGTAATAGTATTGATTATTAAGGAATAAATTACAGTATTTCAAAGAGTACTTTGAAATAAAATGTCATAATCTAATAAAATATGATATAGTCATATAGAGAAACATACATAAACCTTTACAACACTTCTGTTCACTGTTTTTTAAGAAATGATTAGAAAAATGAATGATTATAATAGCCTTCTTTAGTATAAAGGCAGCAGCCATTAGGCACAATGTGATTGGCAGAACAGTGGAACTTTTCAACAGATTGGTCTTTAGGGAAAGAGGTAGGTAGCCAATAGTTGTGGAATGTGTCCATGAGCTCTGGCTTCCCCTACCCTCAGGTGGCAGGTCTTTGCTCCCTCCTCCCTGTGGTCTGAGGAATGTAATTAGCCCCTCCCTTCCAAAGGAGAGAAGTGTCTATGTTCTTTATGACCCTTCTCTTGCAGGAGGGTAGGGATCCAGTGGAATTTTCTAAAGTTCCTGAGCTGACCTCTTCAGTGTCATATTGCTAATTTAGATGTATTTGATTCAACTGGAAAAAAAGAGAAAATCTTAAAAATAGACACATACATTTCTTATATCAAATGTTTTTAAAGATACTTCACAGTCTGAGGCATAACTCAAAAATATTAGTGTCCTACACAAGGAAAAGAGAAAGTTAGATATATTGAGAGAAAGAATGGAGAGAAAGAATGTGTTATAGACTGATCCAAGCTTATAAATAGTATATGTCATATTCTGAAATACAATTAATTTCATTATTTTGTCAGATTTTATATTCCAAAATAATAGATTTGTATACATGTACCTGTAGTACACACATGCACACACACACACACACACACACACACACACACACACACACTCATGCATATATAATACAAAGCCAACCAAAGCATGAGTCTTGACCAGTAGACTGGTCGAATTCTCTACTTGATGGTAGAATATCAAAGTAGGAATGAAAGTAGCAGGACAAAGGCAGGTGTACCTTTGCAGGACAATATACACTGCAGAGGTCAATTGCAGGTCTGCTTCTGAAGCTTTGTGAGTTTGCAGGTTGGAATTTTCACAGTCCCAGATGCAGAAAAAAAGAAAAGAAAAGATGAAAGAGTGAGAGTTTTCCCAAGTTAGGATGTTAGCGGAACAGAAATAGGAATATGTTGGTGGCATGAATTTTACCTAAGAGTAAGGAAAGTCACTATACTTTTCATCTAAATCCAAAAATCCCTGAAACTCACAAAGTTTACAAATAAATTAGAAAATTGCATTTTATAAGTATATGTTGATAAACCAAAAAACTTTTAGTACTGCTTGAAGTGATTTCAAATATTTCATTTGCCTTGAATAAAAATTATAATCTTAAATAGGCACATATATATTGCCATTTTACAGAATAATTTTCAGAGTTAAAACACATTTATTTTTACTGAATCATTTTCATTCTTTGAAAGTTAATATTATGTTAATAAAGACAAGAAGTCTATTTAATTTATTTTTCAATTGCTTTTAAACTAGTTTTCATGTACTGATATAAACACAATAGCTTTATTACAAAGTAGAATCTTATATGAATTTCACCTACTTTTAAAAAGGACTATAGTAATAGTAAATAGATGTGGCAATACTTGTAAGTTAATACTAACTACATCCATATACGATTAAACATACAGTCATGGAAAAATAAAAGTTGTCCAAATTAAACTGTAGTCATTAGCTCCATGGATTGTAGCAAATTTAATGTTTTATTTGTATGTTATTAATCATGAATCATTAGAAAACAATTCATAACTAGTCTAAAAGGAATGAGCTATCTTCAACTATATTTGACAGTATGTTTGTTTTCATGGGCTGTTCTGAAATATAAACATTATATCTTAATGTACAAGATATAATGAGAAACCACAATGATCCACGCCTGCCCCATAATGATGAGACTTGGAAATACTTGCTCCCATGACTCAAAAATTAACAGCCAAACAATAGTTCAGATTTAACTACTAACTAATAGTTCCAGTTGCTGTACTTTTCCCCAGCTAACACAAGCCTCTGCTAGGTCACTGTGTATGCTCCAAAAACACCATAAAATGGTCCCTCCACAATGTCTACAGTAGTGCCTTCTCTCTTTCCACTTAGATACAGCCAGTGGTTCTTTCTCCCCAATAAATTTCTTGTGTACGGTTGTTGTATGTTGTGACCTTTTGGGATTCATTGGATCCTGACTGCCAAGATGCCCTGGTGCAAGAAACAAATAAAACAAAACAAAAGAACTTACAATTACAGAATAGATAATAGGTGATTCTAATAATTTTCTGTTTTCTACTACCACCATAAGAGTACATGCCTACAAATGAATTTGCTGGTATTAACCTTTGAAATGACATTTTAATTACTTTATTTTATAAGCTTAACAATATTTGTTTGTCATTTTTCTTGACATTTCAGTTTAGTATGATATAGTAACTTATTGAAGTGTGTGTTTATCTAATTTTTATTGTATGTGGTTCTACTATATTTAAGACTAAATAGCCTTGTATTATTTACTTTTATGCTTAAAGTTGAGTGAATTTTGGTTTTGTGTTCTTCAAGTTGGTATTTTTGTTGAATCCTTTTCCATTGAAACAGGGTCTTGATATACTACTCAAGTACATTTTGTTTTGAGCTCATGTAAGCACACAATCTTTCATCTCCAAGGTCAAATAAGATGAAAAAACGATACATACATGTCATCCCACTATCACCTCCTGACGTCCACTACTCACATATTCAATGTATTAAGTTCCAATTCACATTAAATATTTCATTAATTTCCTTCTTTCATTTGAAGAATGGTCAACCTTTCTTCATTTGATATCTGAAAAAAAATAGGTTTTAATGATGATAACTAACATGTGTGTATCATATAATTTATAATTATCTAAGACTATAGATGTTTTTATATGAAATATCCTTAAATTTGTGTTATACTGTAAGACCCGAAGAGCCTTAAATCTGTGTTGTCCCACTCACAGAAACACAGAGATGGAGATCGATGCAGCAAGCATGAGGTTTATCAATCCAGCACGCTGGGTCTATCCTGCAATCAAGGCAGAGGTGACCCCAATATTCCAAGCACACAGTTTTTATACAGTTATTGAGGTAGACTTTGGTAGCAGCATGAATTGGTTTACACACACTTGAGGCCTGACCTGCCCTTTCTTGGCATTTGTGGCCCCAGGCAAGGTATGGTCTTAATCACCAGAAGGGGGGAACTGAAACATTTTTTGGTCATTATCTGCACCTGCCCGGCCCTGCAGTCTGGGTGTAAAGTTTATATTACTGGGACATTCCAGGAAGGGAGTGTACATTTCTGGCAAGGTCTTTCAGCAGCCATCTTATGTTCTTCTCTAATGTCACACAATACATTTGCAAATATAGAAGGAAAAATTATTTAATTTTTCAGACTCAAAGTTATTTATAGATTTCTCATGCTCTTTTAAGGTAATTGGTTGTATGAATCATACATATTATATATTTTAATGTTTTATTGGCATAAATTATGCATAAGCATTTATTATGAGGCTTATATTCATGTATATATTGTATTTTGTTGATAATTCACTCTTGGCTATATGCTCCTATATTCCTTGTCAATTCCCTTTCTCTTCTCAACTAGATTCTTTCCATTTTTATAGATTTCTTGGGTCTCTTTGACCCAATGTAGCAACATGTAATGGAAGAAGGGGCTCCAAGATCTCCATCCAACTTTGATGATTTTTATGCAGATTCCTGCTGGTGAGTTGGCTGAGTCATTGTCATTAGCTCTATAGCTACTGGCAAGATGCTCATACTTCTGTAAACAATCATTCAAACAAATATAAACACTATAAACCTTTCATGAATATAACTTACCGCTATATGCAGGAATATGTTTTCCTGTATAAAGAGTTGGCTATTTGTAGTATAAGGAAAGGCATAGGGTTAAGAAAAAAATCTTTATTAATATAAATATATTTTTTAAACTTTTGGTGTTATAATACAATTGTGTCAATTCTCCTTTCATTTCCTTGCTTGAAACTCTCCCCTGAATTTACAACCCCATACTCTTCTTCAAATTTATGGTCTATTTTTTAAAATTGGTTTTGGTCTCAGTCTTGAGTGTATGTCTATTTCTAACTATAAAGGAACAATTAAAAAATAATAATAACGTTTGCAAGATTCCCCTGTGCTTTAGGAACAAAAGAATCATATGTACTAAAGCAAAGTATGCCCACTGACTTAATGAAGTTACACTATTTAAGCTCTAAGAGGGAATGATGAATATTTTTATATTCTATTTCATTTGTTATAGAGACACTGTATTTAACCTACTTTTGTTTCCATATATAAAAGGCTAGATTAAAGCCTCCATTTTGAGTTATAAGACATTACCAATTTTGTTGTGGTTGTTATTGTTGTTGTTGTTGCTGCTGCTGCTGTTGTATTAAGAAAAATGAGAAGCTTCTGTATTTATTGCTTTTTTGAACCATCATTATCTCAGTGAGTTCTGGAGTCTTCACCTGTGTATATTGCTTCTTCTTGGGAATTATTTTACTAATATTTTCTCACATTTAGGGAAAAGTATAAATTTAAATATTCATACAAACACACTATTTTATCTAACTTTGACAATTCATTTTCTTCAAGCCTCCTGTCTTAATCAATCTTCTACTGATGGACTGAATGGTCAATGGTGTCTGAATAGATACCATAACCATCATTGTAGGGGAATGTGAGGTGAGGGAAGCAGAAGTGGGTGGGTGGGTAGGGAAACAACCTCATAGTAGCAGGGGGTGGGGGGATAAGATAACTGGTTTTCAGAGGGGAAACCAGGTAAGGGGATAACATTTGAAATGTAAATAAAGAAAATATCTAAGATAAATAAATAAATAAATAAATAAATAAATAAATAAAGGATTGCATTTAATTGAAGCTAACTTACAATTTCAGGGGTTTAGCCTATTGTCTTCATGACATAGGTATGGTGATATGCAGGCAGACATGCTGTTGGAGAAGTAGCTGAGAGTTCTATATTCAGATATGTGGGCATCAGGAAGTAAGAGAGTAACAGGGGGTGGCTTTGGCATTGAAATTCTTTTGTTTTTATTTTTATTAGATATTTTCTTTATTTACATGTCATATGATTTCTTCTTTCCCAGTTC
>NW_022196913.1:85941253-85961517 GCF_008632895.1 Mastomys coucha
AAAAAAAAAAAAAAAAAAAAAAAAAAAAAAAAAGGAGTGGTGAAGAGAGCATAATGAAGGAATATTGGACCAAAGTAGACTGAAAGTCAGCAGGGCAAAATCACAATTCTGTATTTCCATGTCTAATGCCAAAACCTTGTTCCTATCTCTACCTCTTTTCAGCTTTGTTGACTACAAAATACTACCCATTCTTGAAATGCTTCCACAACCTGTAAGCAGCCCTTCATATCAGGTAGCCTATAACTCTCACATTTTCATCTCGGGGTCTCCAACACAATCCATACTTTATCTTCCCAGATTCACACAATGGGCTCTCTGGGTCTCTATTCAGGAACACCCCAGAGCCATACCTGGATTCAGCATATTTCCTTAGCCATAAGGAAGATTCCACAATCCTCTCTTTGTATCCTTGACTCTAACGCCAAAATGAATTACTCAAAGCTGCAAAATTCTTCTGCTTTGTGGGGCTCAAACTTGGTTTTGTTATTCAAATAAATTTCATCATCTTTAGTTTTCAAATGATTCATTCATTTTAAGTTTTTCCTTAATTCCTTTTTATACATTGAAAGCATGCTGGTTGTGGAATTGTCTTGTGGTCATCACTCCCATTATTCCACTCAATTCAGGACTTTATTTAAACTTTTTCTCTCATTGAACATTGTATTTAGCTCCAGTACACTTCCTGGCACTCTTTTACTCCTCAAAGTGGACATTTTGTATATTTCCTTTCTCAGCTTGCTCCTTTTCGTTATATATCCGCATAGTAATGACTACATGTAAACACACAACAGAGTCAACTCTGGGTTTGCTTCTGCTGATACCATTAATCTAAAACTCTTTAATTTAGCCTTAGGCAGATTTTTAGAACAAGGGTAGAAAACAGACACATACTTTCCCAAAATTCAAATCACTCACAACACTGTCTTCCATACCCTAATGCATGGTCCATTATGGCCCTCTTAAAGGTATCAACTGTTTTCTTAATCCAAGTCCCAAAGTACATATTTTATTTTTCCTTCCATAACTTATTTTTTTATTCACATTATATCCAAATCACAGCTACCCTTCCATCCTTTCCACCAAATTTCACCCATAAAATCCATCCCTCCAATTTCCTGTCCCTGTCTCCTTAGATAAGGAGAGATGCCCCACTTGGGTACCACCCCACTCTGGACATCTATTCCCAGCAGGACTCGTCTCCTACTGAAGTCCAACTAACAGCTCAGATGAGGAGAGGGGAGTCATTGAAGGCAACAGATTCAGAGAAAGTCCTAGCCAAATTGTAAGGGGACCCACATGAGAACCAAACTGAGTACATGGCACAAATGAGTAGGAAGTCTAGGTTCAGCTCCTGCATGCTACCTGGTTGGTAGCCCAGGCTCTGTGAGCCCCCATGATCCCAGGTTAATTGATTCTGTAAGCCTTCTTGTGGGGTCCTTGGCTCACCAGCCATGTGTATATCTATCCTCTACAGGGCTCCCAGTTTGGCTATGGGTCTCTGCACCTGCCTCCATCTGTGGCTGGATAAAGCCTCTCAGAAGACAGTTATGCTAGTTTCCTGTCTATAAGCACATCAGAATATGGATAATGGTGTCATGGCTTGGCTCTGTCACAGGGGATGACTCTCAAGTTGGGGCAATCACTAATTGGCCCTTTCTTCAATTTCTGACCACCTTTATCCATGCCCATCTGGTTTACAAGACAAATTTTGAGTTGAAGGAGTTTTGTGTGGGTTAATAGACCCTCCTTCCACTAGAAGTAATGCCTGGCTACAGGTGGTGTCCACTGATAGGAACCTATCTCAACTAGTGTAACCTCCATAGACTTCACATACCCTCTCCCATATGACGTTTCAAGCTAGTCCCAGAGATTACGTCCATTGATTTACATTCTCCATCCTCTCCTCCTATGCCTAACCACCCACCCCTCCTTACTCCCTCTCCAACCCATTTCCCTCTCTCCATGCTCCTCTGATCACTGTTTTGTCTCCCTTTTTGGGTAAGATTATGGTATCCTCCTTTGGATCTTTTTATTACCCACTTTCTTTGAATCTGTGGATTATAACATGGTTATCCTGAATTTGATAACTAATCTCTAATTATAGGCTGGTAGATATCATATGTGTCTTTATGGATATGTGCTACTTCACTCAGGATGGTATTCTAAAGATCCAACCATTTTCCTTCAAAATTCATGATATCTTTGTTGTTACTAGCTAAATACTACTCCATTGTGTAGATGTATCACATTTTCTTTATCCATTCTGCAGTTGACAGATACCTAGGTTGTTTCCAGTTTCTGGCTATTATGAAAAAAAGTTTCTATGAACATACTTGAGCAAGTGTCACCATGGTATACTGAGGCATCGTTTAGGTATATGCCTCAGAGTAGTATTGCTGGGTCTTGAGGTAGAGTTATTTTAAAGTTTCTGAGAAAATGGCAAAATAGTTTCCAAAGTGGTTGTACAACTTTACATTTCATCAGCAAAGGTGGAAAGTTCCCATTCTTTCATATCCTCACCAGCATGTGCTGCACTTGAAATTTTATCTCAGCCATTCGGATGGTTGTAAAATGGAATTTCAGAGTCGTTTTAACTTGTATTTCCCTGATGACTAAAGACATTGAACATTTCTTTTTTTTAATTAGATATTTTCTTTATTTACATTTCAAATGATATCTCCTTTCCCGTTCCCGTCCCCCAAAAAACCTGTTCCTTCCCACCTCTCCCTACTCACCAACCCACCCTCTCCAGGTTCTTGTCCCTGGCATTCTCCAACACTGGGGCATAGAACCTTCACAGGGCCAAGGGCCTCTCCTCCCGTTGATAACTAACTAGGCCATTCTCTGTTACATATGCAGCTGGAGCCATGAGTCCCACCACATGTTCTCTTTGATTGGTGGTTTAATCCCTGTGAGCTCTGAGGGTACTAGTTAGTTCATGTTTTTGTTCGTCCTAAGGGGCTGCAAACCCTTTTACTCCTTGGGTCCTTTCTCTAGCTCCTTCACTGGGGATGCTGTACTCAGTCCAACAGATGGCTATAAGCCTCTACTTCTGTATTAGTCAGGTACTGTCAGAGCCTCTCAGGAGACAGCTATATCAGGCTCCTGTCATCCAGCACATGCTGGCATCTACAATAGAGTCTGGGTTTGGTGATTCAATATGGAAAGGATTCCCAGGTGGAGCAGATTCTGGATTGTCCTTCCTTCAGTCTCTGCTTCATAGTTAGTCTCTGCAACTCCTTCCATGGGTATTTTGTTCCCCCTTCTAAGAAGGGTCAGAGTATCCACACTATGGTCTTCTTGAGTTTCTTGTGGTTTGTGGATTGTATTTTGGGTATACCGAGCTTCTGGGCTAATATCCACTTATCAGTGAGTGCATATCATGTGTGTTCTATTGTGACTGGGTTATCTCACTCAAGATGATATTCTCCAGATCCATTCATTTCCCTAAGAGTTTCATAAATTCATTGTTTTTAATAGCTGATTACTATTTCGTTGTGTACATGTACCACATATTCTGAATCCATTCCTCTGTGGAGGGACATCTGGGTTGTTTCCAGTTCCTGGCTATTATAAATAAGGCTGCTATGAACATAGTGGGGCATGTGTCCTTATTAGATGTTGGAGCACCTTCTGGGTATATGTCAAGGAGTAGTATAGCTGGGTCCTCAGGTAGTACTATGTCCAATTTCCTAAAGAACCACCAAATTGATTTCCAGAGTGGTTGTACCAGTTTGCAACACATAAAACCAAATACACTGAAACTAATAGAAAAAAAAGTGGGGAAGAGCCTCAAGCACATGGCACAGGGGAAAATTTCCTGAAAAGAACACCAGTAGTTTATGCTCTAAGATCAAAAATTGACAAATGGGACCTCATAAAATTACAAAGCTTCTGTAAGGCAAAGGACACTGTCAATAAGACAAAACAGCAACCAACAGATTGGGAAAAGATCTTTATCAATCCTATATCTGATAAATGGCTAATATTCAATGTATACAATGAACCCAAGAAGTTAGACTCCAGAGAACTAAATAACCCTATTAAAAAATAGGGTATAGAGTTAAACAAAGAATTCTCAACTGAGGAATACCAAATGGCTGAGAAGGACCTAAAGAAATGTTCAACATGGGAAATGCAAATCAAAACAGCCCTGAGATTCTACCTCGCACCAGTCAGAATGGCTAAGATTAAAAACTCAGGTGCAGCAGATGCTGGCGAGGTTGTGGAGAAAGAGGAACACTCCTTCATTGAACGTTTCTTTAAGTGTTTCTTGGCCATTCAATATTCCTCTGTTGAGAATTCTCTGTTCATCTCTGTTCCTCATTTTTTAATTGGGTTATTTGATTTGTTGGTATCTAAGTTCTTCAGTTCTTTATATATTTTTGTTATTAGCCCTTTGACAGATATAAGGTTAGTGAAGAACTTCTCCCATTCTGTAGACTTCCATGTTGTTCTATTGACGATGTCCTTGGCCTTGTAAAAATTTTTAGTTTCATGTGGTCTCATATATTAATTCTTGATCTTAGAGTCTGACTATTGGTGTTCTGTTTAGGGGATTTATCTCCTGTGTCAATGAGTCTGAGGCAGTTTTCCACCTTGTCATCTATGAAATTTAATGTGTCTGGTTTTACGTTCAGGTAGACAGATTTGGATCTATTTGCATTCTTCTATATGTAGACATCTAGTTTATCCAGCAACATTTGGTGAAGACACTTTCATTTTTCATTGTATGGTATTGGCTTCTTTGACAAATATCAAGTGTCTATAGGTACATGAGTTTATTTCTGAATCTTCAATTCAATTCCATTTATCTACATGTATATTTCTATACTAATACTGTAAAGTTTTTACTACTATCTCTGTGTAGTACAACTTGAGATCTAGTATGGTGATAACTCCTGAAGTTGTTTTTTTGTTTTTTTGTTTGTTTGTTTTATTTCAGATATAGTTCTTTTATTTCAGCATAGTCATTTAACATTCCTGTGGGGTTTTGGTTGTTGTTGCAGTTGTTATTTTTCATATAAAGTTAAGAATTGTTCTTTCAATGTTTATAACAAATAGTTTTGGAGTTTTGATAGATTTAAATCTGAAAATTGCTTTTGGTAAGATGGCCATTTTTACTATGTTAATCCTACCAGTCCATGAGCATGGTCGATCTTTCTGTCTTCTATTATCTTCTTCACTATCTTTCTTCAAAGACTGGAAATTCTTGTCATACTGGTCTTTCACCTGCTTCAGTAGAATTACACCAAGGTGGTTTATATTATTTTGGCTAATGTAAAAATGTGTTGTTACCCAAATTTCTTTCTCAGACCATACACATTTTGTTGTGTAAAGAAGGTTTATTGATTCTGTGAGCTGATTTTCTTTTCAGATACATTCCTGAAGGTATTTATCAGTTGTCACAGGTATCTGGCGAATTTTAGTAGTTGCTTGTCATATCATGTGCAAATAGCAGTACTTTTTCACCTTTTAATTTCCAATTTGTATCCTCTTCATCTTCTTTAGTTTTTTTCTTGCTCTGGCTAGAACTTCAAGTATTGCATGATACAGGGAAAGAGGAGGAAGCCTTAGCTTGTGGTTGAATTTAGTTGAATTGCTTTAAAGTTTCTCTCCATTTAATTTAATGTTGGCTAAGGGCTTGTAGCATATTGCTTTTATTACATTTTGATATGCACCTTGTATCCCTAAACTTTCCAAGACTTTTAACATGAAAGGGTATTGGATTATATTAAAGGAATTTTCTGCATCTAGGGAGATGTTCATGTCATATTTCTTTCAGTTTCTTTATGTGGTAGATCATGATGATGTATTTTTCTATATTTAACCATCTCAGAATCTCTGTAATGAAACCTTTTTGATTATTGTGGATGGTGATTTTGTGTGTTCTTAGATTCTGTTTATGAGTATTTTATTCTACCATCAATCCACATGTTCAGGCTTGTAACATCAATACCCTATTCCCTGGTACCTCCTTTCCTCTTTGTTAGGGATTTGTTGCTGTGAAGAGACAACATTTCAATGGAAACTCTTATGAAGGAAAGCATTTAATTCAGGCTTGCTTACAGATTGAGAGTTTTAGTCCAATGTCATCACAATGGGAAGTATGACACAATATAGGCATGCTCAGTGTTAAGGAAGTAGCAGAAATTTCACAACTGGATCTATAAGCAAAAGGAGGAGAGAGCAATTAGGCCTGGTTTGGGTTTTTGAAACCCTAAACCCCACCATCTGAGATATACTCTCTCCAACCACACCTAGTCAAATAAGACCACACTTTCTAATACCTCTCAGATAGTATAACATGTAAGCATATTGGGGCCACTCTTCTTCAACCACCACACCTTTCAATTACTGCTTTTCATCTTTTCCATGAGGAATTTCAAGTTTCTGTGACAAATAAGATATAGCTCTGTTTCCATCTCTACCTTCTGGCCTTTGGGATTAGATAGGACCTGAACATCGAGGACTTCCTGACTAATGAAGAAAACATTAAATCTAACTACTGGGTTTTAGGCAGACTGCTATAGCAGGAAAATGGGATCACATTTCTCCTATAGGGAAAAAGGAGATTTCATTCAGCATTATATAGATTTAAATACTTGTAGTAAGTTCTTTTTGTTTGTTTGCCACTAATAACTACACAGGCTGCAATATAAGAGAAAAACATGATTCTCTAGATATTATTAGTATGTTAAAAAGTGTATGTTCTTCACTGTTCAATAACATTCATAAAAGACCACCCTAGAGATTAAGAAGAATTTTCATATCACTTACTAGAGAAGCACCTAAATACCTATCTGTACTATTCATAAAGCCAAATTACAAAATTACTTTGGTCTTCATACTTGAAAAAATGAACAATATAAAATTTGAACATAATAGTAATATAGTTTTATTCAGCTAATTATTATGCCTTTGGTTTCAGAACTCCTTTGAAATTTCATTTTGAGTTTTCTATATTTTAATTTGTATTACCATTTTCTTGTTCTACTATTACCCTTTCTTTCTCTAGATTTTCATACAACTTTTTACCATATCTAAGGAATTATTCCAAGATTTTCTCCATCAAATCAAGTTTTAGATATTTTTTTACAATAACAGTTTCTGTAAATTGATGTTTTCCTTGGAATCACCAATAATTTATGTTTTTTATGTTTTCTTTGTATTCTTTGTCTAAAACATAATATTTAATTCTAATAATGGGAATATAATAGCTACAAAAACAAAATTATGCAGTTTCCATTGGAACTTCTGTGGTTTTTGTTCTTGTACTTTGTTTTGTTTTGTTTGTTTGTTTGTTTGTTTATGGTATTGTTGTCTTGGTTTTCATTGAAGTGATCTCTCTTTGTGAGTAAGAGTAATATGAGACTTAAAATAAAATTTGCCAGATATTTGTTAGCCTTTTCCATCTTAATTGTGATGCTTTATACTGTTTATTTTAATGTTTTAATCATTAATATCTGACCCTGAGAAGGGAATTAGAATAGTAAAAGTCCTGGAAAAGAAAATATCCTCACACTCTTTGCCTTGGAGGTCACATTGAAAAGGAAATGACATGCAATATGGGAAAATTAAAAGGAAGAGTCACCCATCTCTTTTTATGCACATCTACAATAAGATTACAAATCAACAATATGAAAACTAAGTAACATAACACGTATATGAACATGCTTTGATAAATGCTATTACTTTGTTACTAAATTAAAAATACTTTTCAAATCAGAGCACAAATTTTGATATTGGAAGATATATATAATTTTATTATATGTAATAAACTTATGGAAGGGATAACAGAGAATAATTTATATAATTCTTTTGTATTGGCTATTTCATTTATTTACATTTCAAATGTTACCCCCTTTCCTGGTTTCCCATCTGGAAACCTCCTATCCAATCCCCCTCCCCCTGAATCTCTGAAGGTGTTCCCCTACACTGGTACATCAAAGCTTCACAGAACCAAGGGCCTTTCCTCCCACTGATGTCCAACAAGGCCATCCTTTGCTGCATATGCAGCTGGAGCCACTGGTTGCTCCATGTGTACTATTTGGTTGGTGGTTTAGTCCCTGTGAGCTCAGGGGGGGTCATGTCTTGTTGGTTGATTATGCGGTTCTTCCTGTGGGGTTGTAAACACCACCATTTCCTTCAGTCCTTTAACTTTTCCATTGGGGACCTCAGGCTCAATCCAATGTTTGGCTGCATGCAACTGCCTCTGTAATTGTCAGGCTCTAGCAGAGCCTTTCATGAGACAGTTATATTAGGCTCCTGTCAGCAAGCACTTCTTGGCATCCTCAATAGTGGCTGGGTTTGGTGACTGTATATGGGATGGATCCCCAGGTGGGGAAGTCTCAGGATGACCTTTCCTTCAGTCTGTGCTCCACACTTTGTCTCCATATTTCCTTTACACAGGAACAATTCTGGGTTAAAAATTTGGAGATGAGTGAGTGACTCCATCATCCAAGCCGGTCCTTGCCTAATCTCTGGATATGATCTCTACAAGTTTTCCCTCAACCTTTGTTGGTCATTTCAGCTAATCTCATCCCTGTTGGATCCTGGAAGCCTCTTCCTTTCCTGACATCTGGGACATGCTAGTACCTACCCCTAGTTCCAGATCCCCCATTGCTACATACCACTGTTGAAATTCGTGGCCCTCTGTATATCATCCCAGTCTCCTCGCATAACTGATCCTGCTCCCCTTTTCCCCTTCCTCTCCTCTCTTACTTCCATGTTCCCCCTACCCTCTACCTCCTCTGAGTATTTTATTTCCCCTTCTCAGAAGGACTGAAGCAGCCACACTATGGTATTCCTTCTTCTTCAGCTTCATATGGTCTGTGATTTGTAATTTTGGGTATTCTGAGCTTTTTGGCTAATATCCACTTATCAATAAGTACATACCATGTGTGTTCTTTTGTACCTGGGTTATCTCATTCATGATATTTTCTAGTACTATCCATTTGCTTAAGAATACAATGATGTCATTGTTTTCAATAGCTGAGTAGTACTCCATTGTGTAAATGTACCACATTTTCTATATCCATTCCTCTGTTGAAAGACATCTGGGTTCTTTCCTGCTTTTGTCTATTATAAATAAAGCTGCTATAAACATAGGAGAGCTTGTGCTCTTGTTATATGTTGGAGCATCTTTTGGGTATATGCCCTCGAGGAGTATAGCTGTTTCCTCAGGTAGTAGTATGTCCAATTATCTGAGGAACCTCCAGACTGATTTTCAAAGTGGTTATACCAACTAGCAATCCCACCAACAATGAAGGAGTATTCCTCCATCACCACATCTTCGCCAGCATCTGCTGTCACCTGAGTTTTTGATCTTAGCCATTCTGGCTGGTGTGAGGTGGAATCTCAGGGTTGTTTTGATTTGCATTTCCCTGATGACTAAGGATGTTGAACATTTCTTTAGCTACTTCTTAGCCATTAGGTATTCTTCAGTTGAGAATTTTTTTGTTTAGCTTTGTACCCCCAAAATATAGGATTATTTGGTTCTCTGGAGTCTAACTTCTTGAGTTCTTTGTATATATTGGATATTAGCCCTCTATCAGATGTAAAATTGGTAAAGATATTTTCCCAATCTCTAGATTGCCATTTTGTCCTATTGACAGCGTCCTTTGCCTTACAGAAGCTTTGCAATTTTACAAGGTCCCATTTGTTGATTGTTGATCTTAGATCATAAGCCATTGATGTTCTCTTCAGGAAAATTTCCCCTGTACCCATGTGTTCTAGGCTCTTCTTCACTTTCTTGTCTATTACTTTCAGGGTATCTTGTTTTATGTGGAGGTCCTTGATCCACTTGGACTTGAGCTTTGTACAAGGAGATAAGAATGAATTGATTTGCATTCCTCTACATGCTGACTGCCGGTTGAACTAACACAATTTGTTGAAAATGCTGTTTGTTTGTTTGTTTGTTTTCCACACTTGATGGTTTTTAGCTCCATTGTCAAAGATCAAGTGACATAGGTGTGTGGGTTCATTTCTGAGTCTTCAATCCTATTTCATTGATCTCCCTGCCTGCCTCTGTACCAATACCATACAGTTTTTATAAAGATTCCACTGTAATACAGCTTGATATCAGGGATGGTGATTCCTCAAGAAGTTCTTTTACTGTTGAGGATAGTTTTTGGTATCGTGTGTGTGTGTGTGTGTATGTGTGTATGTGTGTGTGTGTGTATGTGTGTATGTGTGTGTATTGTTTCAAATGAATTTGAAAATTTCTCTTTGTAACTCTATGAAGATTTGAGTTGGAATTTTGATGTGGATTTCATTGAATCTATAGATTGCTTTCAGCAAGATGGCCATTTTTACCATATTAATCCTACCAATCCATGAACATGGGAGTTCTTTCCATTTTCTTTGATCTTCTTCGATTTCTTTCTTTAGAGTCTTGAAGTTCTTGTCATACAGATTTTTCATATACTTAGTTAGAGTCACGCCAATGTATTTTATATTACTTGTGACTATTTTGAAAGGTGTCATTTCCCTAATTTCTTTATCAGCCTATTTAGCCTTTATGTAGATGAAAGCTACTGATTTGCTTGAGTTAATTTTATACCCAGCCACTTTTTTGAAGTTGTTTATCAGGTTTAGGAGTTCTCTGGTGGAATTGTTGGGGTCACTTAAGTATACTATCATATCATCTGCAAATAATGTTATTTTGACTTCTTCCTTTCTAATTTGTATTCCTTTAACCTCTTTTTGTTTTATAATTACTCTGTCTAGGCTTTTAGAATTATACTGAATATGTAGGAAAA
The DNA here is from genome assembly GCF_008632895.1 of Mastomys coucha. Lineage (NCBI taxonomy): Eukaryota > Metazoa > Chordata > Mammalia > Rodentia > Muridae > Mastomys > Mastomys coucha. The sequence continues at coordinate 85,952,017 of NW_022196913.1, forward strand.
CAGTGTTCAGTCTTGTCTAGTCCCTGATTTTAGTGGGATTGCTTCATTTTATATACTCACATGAAAGAAAGACTTCTAGTAAGGTCAGTAACGTTCGTGTTGCTGTACTACAGTATAAAATCAATAAGCTCATACTTTCATAATCTAGTAAAAAATATGATATACATGACAAAAACCTGGTGATGAAAAGCATTTAAATAAGTGAAATAAGTGTTATGAGAAGAAGGAACTGACTGGCTAATTTGAATTAGATAACCTTTTAAGGCATGGGGAGGGGGGAGGCAACAGGGGTTTGTTTTTGTTTGATTTTTTTGTTTTTTGGAGGGGAAACTGGGAATGGAGAAATTCACATGTAAATAAAGAAAATATCTAAAAGAAAAAAAAAGAAAAAAAAGAAAATCTTACTACAAAAAAAAGATTTTATTAATAATCTCATTTTATGTGTATGAATGGCAAAAGAGAAAAATCTACTATAAACATAATCTCAAGCTCTAGACACAGTAATTATTCATTTGAAGCACAAGGAGCAGTAACTATTGTACCATATTTTTAAATTAGTAATGTGCATTGTGATTAATGCATTAACACACAAAAAAAGTATACAAGAATTTGTATCTGTCATGATTATAACAGAAAACTGAAAAGCCTTTGTTAATTTAAAGGAAAAATGCTTTTGGCTATCTTAAGCATTAAGATGGCTTAGTCATATATGGTTTTAATTGTGATGTGGTTAAGGTAAATAAAAACTAAAGAAAATGAAATAGAAATGTGAGCAACTCTTTAAAGGAAAAAAAATTAAACTATATGTAATGAAAATAGATTTAAAGAGTTTATGAGCACTGAATTAGCTCTGCAGAAGGTAATGGAAAGAGTGCTTATTTTGAAGAGAATATTAAAACACTAAAAATGGTACAAAAAATGAACAATTTCAGAACACTTAATACAAAGATATCTAAGAAAACAACTATAAATTTAATAATACTCTCTTCCAAAATAAATCTAAATATTAATGATGCAAATCCCCCAGTAAAAGACATGGTTAACAACTGTACAAATGGTAAACAGAATGTGATAATATCAAGCTCTTGACACAGTTGTTAGTCTAATGAGCACTTGAGTAACTACTACAACATATTTTAAATTAATGAATATTGTTAAATGAGAAAAAGACTAGACCAATCCTTTTATTCTATCTAAGAAATATACCTCACTATCAATGTTAGTTACCACCTAATATTAGAGGGAGGCAAGAAGTTATTTTAAAAAATGGAACTATGATTCAAACGGGCATACAAATTGTAACAGCTGGCAAAAAGGACTTCAAACTAAAACTAGTCTGAGGAGATGAGAAATGACTCATTAAAAGGGAAAAAGGCTACTAGGAAGATATTATAATTCTAGCCATGCACTCACAAAGAAAGAACTATACAATTTATGTTTATATTATAGTATATTATATTTATTATATTATATATTATATTATATAAATTTTAATATATTAAATATTTGATAAAAGAAATCCTAATATAGTGATACTATATGATTTGATTTACAACACATTCTCATGAATAAACAAGATACTTGGACAAAACTAAAAAGAAACCCTGGAATAAAATGCCATAAAATATTAAATGGATTTAACTTCTGCTTGTTTTATGCATAGTAGCTCAAACTTAAACTCTATGATCCTTCTATTACTATTACTATTATTATTATTATTATTAATGTTTAATTACATCCCATGCCTGTTTCCCCTTGTAAGGTTCTTCCCCCATCTCCTTTGCCTGTGAGAAGGTACCTCTCACTGAGCATCCTTCCTCCCTGGGGCATCAATACTCTACAGGATTAGGCACAACCTTACCTATAGAGGCCAGACAAGACAGTCCTCTGATACATATATGCCAGGGGCCTTGTAGCAACCAGTTTATTCTCTTTGGTTGCTGGTTTAGTCTCTCTGAGCTTCCAGGGGTCCAGGTTAGTTGACACTGTTGGTCTTCCTTGGGGTTGCCATCCCCTTTACTTCCTTCAGTCCTTCTCCTCACTCTTCCATATGTATCTGTGACCCCACAGACTGTGAGTATCTACATCTGTCCCAGTCAGCTGCTGGCAGAGCCTCTTAGCTGACAGCCATGCTAGGCTCATGTCTACAAGAAGAACATAGCATCAGTAATAGTGTCAGGATTTGTTGTGCACCTATGGGAACCAAAGGCAGGCAGGTCATTGGTCAGCCATTAGAACACGATCCTTCTTATTGTAGAGATGTTAGGTAACTGTAGTCATTTATCTAAATGGCTTTGTAATTAACTATAAGCTGCTTTTCTTTCTTGGAGTTCAGGTTAATACTTAATGTGGAATAACTAATCTTCTCTGCTGTTTTATCTCATGGCAACTCTCTCAAGAGGCAAGTGTTATTCCTTTCAAACCTGTGAATCTGAAATGTTGGTTTGATAGATCAGCCAAAGTCACTCAAAATCAGAGTTAAAAGATGCTGTTCAAATTTTCCTGTTTGTATGTTTCCTTTGCCTTAGAGGAGAGTGAAACTTGTCTCATGCTGGGATTCCAGTTGAATATGGATTGGCAAAATGTTTGCATTTTTCATATCAAGAATTGTGCTGAATAATGCAGAGAAGGTGACAAATCAAACTGACCCTGTCTCCACATAGGTAACCATGTCATTTTCAAGACTGCAGCTCTTTATGTCAAGAAATATTTGAAACAATAATATAAAATCCTAACTTATGAGGAACTCTCTCCATTCTGTCTAACTAAGGTTAAAACAAAATAAAATAAACATTCATGTAATTTTTAAATCATGGAAGCAATGATATATAAGCTTACCTGAAATAATAAATAAGATAACAAGTTATACTAATCATATATATTTCTAAGTATATTAAGTTATGAGTAATTTAATAATTATCCAACAAAATAACAAACACAAAGATAATTCATCATAATTTGATTACAAGTTCTAATATATGATATGTTGACATACTGATGACTTCTAAAAAACTTTAAAGAACTCTTTTAGAAGGTATCAAAAATTGTTACATACCATTACATTATTCAATTCCATCAGTATATGGCATACCATAGTTGTAGCCTAACTTTCATGTAATTTCAAATTTATTCACTGATATTTATATCAATCCCAGAAGAATTCTTTTAATGGCCCTTCTCTACAAGATAAATTCTTTCAAAAATATATTACGCTGTCCTGCTCTGCCAAAGCCTTATCACCTTTCCTGTCTTAAGCATCACCTATACCCATGGCAAATCAATGTGTCTGCTCTCTGACTTCATAACCATGTCTGCATCCAGGAGGTCTGCTCTAACCAGGAACACAAGGGAGATGTCCCTCCCCAATACTCAGAACATTTGAGACCCCCCACAGAGCCCAGGAAATGAGACACATCAATTTATGACACACAGTCCAGTTAATACCAGAGTCAACCAGATGCCAAAAGGTAAGCCCAACAATATAATCATCAGAAGCCAATGCAACTTGGCAGTCAGAACCCAACTCTTCTACCACAGAAAGCAACTAAAGAGCAAGATTCTGCCCTTAAATCCCATCTCATGATGATGGTAGATGCCATTAAGGAGAATATAAATAACTCCCTTAAAGAAATACAGGAAACACAGGCAAACCGGTAGAAAACCTTAAAGAGGAAATGAATAAATCCCTTAAAGAAATATAAGAAAATACAGTCAAAGATGCAAAGGAAATGAATAAAACAGTCCAAGACCAACCAACCAAACAAACAAACAAACAAAAAACGGAAATAGAAAAAACAAAGATAACACAAATGGAGGTAACCCTGCAGATGGAAAACCTAGGAAAGAGAACAGGAATTTCAGACACAAGCATCACCAATAGAATACAAAATGTAGAAGAGAGAACTTCAGGCATAGAAGATACTGATACATTTGTCAAAAAAAATGCCAAGTGTAGAAAGTTTCTAACCCAAATATCCAGGAAAATTGGGACACAATGAAAAGACTAAACCTAAGAAAAATAGAGAGAAGAGGGGGAAGATACCCAGTTCAAAGGGCCAGAAAGTATCTTGAACAAAATTATAGAAGGAAATTCCCTAACCTAAAGAAAGAGGTGGCAATAAACATACAAGAAGCCTACAAAACATGAAATAGATTGGACCAGAAACGATATTACTCCAACCACATAATATTAAAACACTAAATGTAAAGAACAAAGAAACAATATTAAAAACTGGAGTCAAAAAAGTCCAAGTAACATATAAAATAAGACCTATCAGAATTACACCTGACTTCTCAACACAGACTCTAAAAGCCAACAGATCCTGTACAGATGTCTTACAAACACTAAGAGACTACAAATGACAGCCCAGACAACTATACCCAGCAAAACTGTCAATAATCATAGAAAGAGAAACCAAGTTATTCCATGGCAAAACTAAATTTAAATAGTATCTTTCTCCAGCCATACAGAGGATACTAGGTAAAAGCAAAACAACAAAACAAAAACAAACAGTCAAAAAGCTCAACAAAAGGAGAGTTACTACACCCATGAAAACACAAGAAATTAACCACCCCACAACAAAGACAAAAGAAGAGAATCACACACATATAATACCAATTCAAACAAAAAAATAACGGGAACTAACAATGATTAGTCATTAGTATCTCTCAACATCAATAGATTCAATTCCCCAATATAGAAACACAGTCTAACATATTAGATATATAAAAAGGATCCCTCATTCTGTTGCATAAAAGCAATATACCACAGAAACAAAGACAGATACTATTTCAGAGTAAAGGGCTAGAAAAAAATGTTTTTTCAAGCAAACAGTCCAGGAAACAAGCTGGAGGGAATAGCCATTCTAATATCCAATAGAGTATACATTCAACCAAAAGTAATCAGAAGATATGGGGAAGGACATTTTATACTCATCACAGGAAAGACTTATAAATTAATATCTCAATTTGTTCCATCTCTACCCCAAATGCAAGGGTACCCACATTCATAAAAGAAACTTTTACTATAGCTCAAAACATATAGTGAACCCACACAGTAATAGTGGAGTCTTCAACACCACCTGACTCTTAACAATGGACAGGTAAACTAAAACAAAAACTAAATAAAGGCAAAGTAAAACACAGAAGTTATAAACCAATAGATATAAAAGATAACTATAGAGCATTTCACCCCAAAACAAAAAAAATATACCTTATTCTCAGCACCTCATAGAAACTTCTTCAAAAACTCTGAACAACCTTATATTCAATGATAACTTGGCCAAGGAAGGAATGAGGAAAAAAATTAAAGCTTTTTTTAGAATTCAATGAAAATGAATGCATAGCATACCCAAACTAATGGGACACAATGAAAGCAATATTAAGAGGAAAATTCATAGCATTAAGGGACTTCATTAAAAAGTATAGGATCTCTCCAATAACCATGGAAACTTCTAGAATGAAAAAAGGAAACACATCTAAAAAGAGTAGATGTAGGAAATAGCCAAAATGAGGGCAGAAATCAACCACTTAGAGATAAACAAAAGGAATGATACAAAGAGTCAAAAAACAACAAAAACAAAAATAAAACAAGAGTTGTTTCTTTGAGAACATCAAGAAGATAAACTTTCAGCCAAACTAAAAAGGGCAAAGGGAGAGTATCCAAACTAACAAAATCAGAAATGAAAAGGGAGACATAACAACAGAAACAGCAAATTCAAAAAATCATCAGCTCTTACTATAAAAGTCTATACTTGATAAAACTGAAAAAGCTAGATAAAATGGTGGAGGTGTAACTGTGTGTCTACATGTAGAAGAATGAAAATAGATTCATATTTATCACACTATACAAAATTCAAGTCCAATTTGATCAAGAACTTCAAGATAAAACTATATACATTGAATCTAATGGAAGAGAAAGTAGGAAATAGCCTCAAAACATTGGCAGAGGGGAAAATTTCCTGAACAAAACACCAATGGCTCAGGCTCTAAGACCAATGGTTGACAAATAGGAACTTATTGAACTGAATAGATTCTGTAGGGCAAAGGACACTGTCAGTAGGACAAAATTTGACAACATATAGGGTGGCAAAAGAACTTCACTTTTTGAAAACTGGTATAAAGATTCTGGAAGTCAATCTGATGGTTCCTCAGAAAACTGGAAATAGTTTTACCTGAAGACCCAGCTATATAGCCTCTGCTCCTGAGCATGTACCCAAACGATGTTACCACCATGGGCTAACAAGGACACATGCTCCACTTTGCTTACAGAAGTCTTGTGTGTAATAGCCAGAAACTTAAACAACCCAGATGGTCCTCAATCAGAAAATGCTTATAGAAAATGTGATACATTTACACATGGAATACTATTAAGGATATCATGAATAAAAAGAAGGATGTCATGGATTTTCCAGGCAAATGATGGAACTAGAAAATGCCAACTGAGTGAGGCAAATCCTATCCAAAAAGACATGCATGGTATGTACTCACTAATAAATGGATATTATCCAAAGTTACAGAATACCTGTGATCCACTCCACAGACCCTAAGAAGTTAAACAAGCAAGAAGGCAGGCTCAAATGAGGATGCTTCAATCACACTCAGCAGGGGGAACAAAATAAACATGGAGGCAGAGGGAGCAAAGGACCAGGGTGGGATATGAGGGAGGAACAGGATCATGTGTGGGGGAGACAGGAGAGAAACTCAGAGGGCAAGGAGAATGAGTGGAAATGTACAGCTGTCAATAGTACGGATTGTGGGGGACCTCTAGAAAGTCCCAGAAACCTGGGATGTGGGAGAATCCCAGGATTCAAAATGAGGATCTTAGCCTAAAATGTTCAACAGCGAGGAGATAGAACCCGAATAGACCACCTCCAGTAGTTAGACAGAGGCCCAGTTTAGGATGGGAACTCCAACCCACCTTCAAATTTTCAAACCCAAATTGCTATTGTTTAAAAGAAATGCAGGGACAAAAATGGAACAGAGATGAGAGGAAAAGCCATCTAGTGACTAACCTAATTGGGAATTATCCCGTGTGTGGGCAATAAACTTTGACACTATTACTGATGCCATGTTGTGCTTCCAGACAGGAGCCTAGCATAGCTGTACTCTTAGAAAACCTAGAAACTGACTGAGATAGATGTAGATGCCCACAGCAAAGCATTGGGCTGACGTCAGGAATTCTATGGAAGAGTTGGGGGAAGGATTGGAAGAAATGAATAGGCAATCCCACAGGAAGACCATCAGTGTCAACTAACCTGGACTCCTGGGAGCTCCCAGAGATTAAGCCACCAACAAAATAGAATACATAGGCTGGTATGAGGCCCCTGACACAAGACTGCCTTGTCTATCCTCAGTGTGTAAAGTTGTGTTTAATCCTGTAGAGACTATATGCCCCGGGAGGGTGTGATGCCCAGGGGAGGCACCCTCTCAGAGGCAAAGAGGAGTAGAATGGGTGTAATAACTCTGTGAGGAGGAACTGCAAGAGTCAATAACATTTAGGATATGAAAATAAAAATATTATTATCAATAAAAATACATTTACATATTTAACATGAATTTACAGATCATAAAGAATTTTCACTTCATGAAGATCACTTCTAAATAGAGAGCTATGGTAATCATATTTACAGTAGTTAAAGTAACTCAGAATAGAGCTCATTGGTGAGAATATTTGTAAAGAATGAATGTCTATTTCCAAAGTGATAGTCCCCTACCTGGTCCTGAATATTTTTTAACATAGGTAAATATATTATTATCAAAATGTATAAAAATGTATATATAATATATATATATATATGCATATATATATTCATATAGTATGACAGTAAATAGCAACTAAAAGAAGTATATATTGTGCCACTGGTGCTGAAGGGTTACCTCTCAGAAGTCTGCACAGCCACAGTTGTCACTGCTGTAAAGTAGAGGGGCTTTCCTCAGGAAAGTTTAAATTTTTGCTCACTGCTACAGAGCTGAAAATTTGGATACAATGTTTAACAAACACTTTGACATTTAACAAAATTCAAACTAAAGGAGAAGAAATGTTTGATCTACTCAGATATAGTTCTAAATCCAGAAAAAATTCAAAATTAAACTAGAAATCAAAATTTTAAAATACATTTCCCTACAAACAACATTAGAAATTATCTGAACAAATAGGACATTCACATCCTTGGAAGCCAAAATATTCCAGTATTTTAGCTGTGCTTTATTTTATTTGTTTATTTATTCATTTTTATTTATTTACTTATTTATTTATTTATTTAGATACAGGGTTTCTCTGTGTGCACTGGCTGTCCTGGAACTCATTCTGTAGACAAGGTTGGCCTCGAACTCAGAAATCCACCTGCCTCTATCTCCCAAGTGCTGGGATTAAAGGCATGTGCCATCATTACCCTCCAGTGCTTTATTTTTTAAACAATTCTTTTAAAATCCAAATTGTTTTCAACTGAAAATGGATATATACCTCTTTTAAATTTTAGTTGTTTCCTGTATCTAAGTTCATAAATTATAGTTTTCTGATCAAGTAACTCAGAGAAAGAATGCCTTTCATCATTGGATGCTAACATGCCTTTTTTGATGCACTGTGGCAAATAGGCTAGGCCAACAGATGACTGATGTAAACACAGGATCAAACTGTAGAATTGTTTATTTGTTTCTGTTTTAAAAAGCAGGTGCTATGTGACTGTTGGTACAATTTCACAAGCCTCAACAAGATCATCGAAATTCTTAGAATTTGACCCTAAGTTGACATCCTGAAATATTTCCAGGCAAAAACATTCAGTTGCAAATTGTTTTGAATGTTTTCTCTGCAGTGTTTAGACTTCTATTATACTTGGAAGGGATACACTTCAAAAGAGAGCCTTTATATATTCTTCACGTTAAATTCTTACACAAATCAGCATTGCCATTGGTTACTGACCTCCTGCTCTTCATCTATCGATTATGCTTCCTCATTTATTTCCTCCTTTCAGTATTCTTCAACCAAATTCACCTTTCCTCACCTGCAAATTATTTTTGTTCAATAAGTGACCTTGCTATTATGTCTTGCAGGCACAGAGTCTTTCCATTTCCATGGACTTTGAAATATGTATATTTGTGGAATGGAGAGAATTTTCAAGTGTTTTTATCATTATACATTTTCACTGTTTTTTGTTAAGAGGGTTCCTTCTCACTGATACCTATAATTGCTATTTGAGTGATTCTGATATACCAAAAGCATACCTCATGATACTTATACTTTTTGTTTGAATGTCATCACATAACAACTAAATGCAAATTGTTGCAAGTCTATTCCATTTCATGCAAATTACAAGATTTAGCTAGCCTCAGATCAACTATTTATTTGACTCTAGGCTTAACTATTTAAGTGTTTCCAAAGACAACAAAGCAAGTTGGACAAAGAAATATCAAAAACTTCAGAATGCTTCAAGCCTTTTTTCTTTTTTCTTTTTCTTTCTTTCTTTCTTTCTTTTTTTTTTTTTTTTTTTTTTTTTTTTTTTT
>NW_022196913.1:85962871-86008246 GCF_008632895.1 Mastomys coucha
CATTCTGACTGGTGTGAGTTGGAATCTCAGGGTTGTTTTGATTTGCATTTCCCTGATGACTAAGGATGAAGAAATGTTCAAGCTCCTTTTCAAATGCAGGTTTCATGCTCCTGAAATCTGCAGCTCTGTTCTTGGTTTTTTACAGCTCAAGTTAACCAGACACTCCTGGTGTTAACCAAAATGAGTCAGAAAGAACTTTCTAGACTTAGCCACTCTTTTAATAATATTCTTGACTACATTATACATTTTTTTCCTTATCTTCATCATACTTAATTGAGTAATTTCATACCCTACAACAGCAATGTAAGCATCATTTTGTTATGGACCATGATTAATTATTATTTATTGCTTGTTAATTTTCTGCACGAATCAAAAAACCAGCAGTATTTGTGTTTTACTTAATTTCACTCCTCTCTTTTATTATTAAATGAATAGTGAATATCTTTGTCCTCTAGCAGTGATTTAATTTTTTAGTATCTGGGAAATGGACATATGATCTTACATGGCAAAGATTTTGAAGAAATGGGAAAGCCAGCAAGAATTTAATCTAGATCTTCCAGATGAATTATAAACCTGTCACAATTGTCTTCATAAGATATGAACAAAACTATGTTATTTGAAGAAAAGTGCATGCAACTGCAAGTTATTGTGTTAAATGAAATTGCTAGTCTTATAATGAAACATATCACCTTTTATCTCTTATCTGGGTTCCTAGATTTCGTATGGATACATGAAATTATGTAGGTGCACATAACCTTAACATAGATGTGAATCTATCTGGCTGAACATACAGGAGCATTGGAAGATGAGTGGAGAAAGGTGAGGAGAGGAGTAATAAGAGGGAATATATTAAATGGATATTATGTAGTCATTAAAATATCCTCATGGAACCCATGAACACACATTGTAAAATGGAAAACACACGCACACACACACACATACACACTCACACACACACACACAAAACACATTAAACAAAAGAGAAAAGGAGGCAAAATTAGAATGAAATTATTCCCCTTTTTAATTTATTCTTTATTTATTTACATTACAAATGTTGTTCCCCTTCCTGGTTTCCCCTCCACCTACCACCCTCCATCCCATACCCCTTTCTCTTTGCCTCTATGAGAGTGCTCCCCTCACAGCCCTTATTCACACCACACTGCTCTAGAATCCCCTTATACTGGGGTATCACACATCCACAGTATCAAGGGCCTCCCTTCCAATGATGCCAAATAAGGTCATTCTCTGCTACATATGTAGCAGGAGCCATGGGTCCCCCCATGTATACTCTTTGCTTGGCAGTTTAGACCCTGGCAACTCTGGGTGGTCAGGTTAGTAGATGTTGTTGTTTTTCCTATGGGGTTGCAATCCCTTTCAGCTCCTTTAGTCCTTCCCCTAACTCTTCCATTGAGGTCCCTGGGCTCAGTTAGGTGGTTGGTTGTGAGTATCTCCATCTGTTTTGGTCAGATGCTGGCAGTGACTCTTAGGGGACAGCTATACCAGGCTCCTGTCAGCAAGCTTTTCTTGGCTTCAGCAATAGTGTGGGGGTTTGGTGTCTGCATAAGGGTTGGATACCAAAAGGGGTGGTCTCTGGATAGCCTTTCCTTCAGTCTCTGTTCCATTTTTTGTCCATCATTCTTTTGGACAGGAACATTTCTGGGTTTGGTGTCTAAAGGTATGGGATGGATCCCTAAGTGGGACAGTCTCTGAGGAAATGGATACAAATAAAATTCGAGAATCCCAGAAAGAGAAACTCCACTGTTGCCTACAGAGCGAGTTTGTCCTGACACCATTTGCCTGATTGCTTATGAAATGGATTGTGTGTGCCTATAGTGACAAAAATGAGATAAATATCTGTAGTTTCAAGTCAGTAAGTTATATTAGTCTTTTAGTGTGTCCACAGAAATTTAATATGCACAGGATTTCATCTGTCACATAATAATATAGTAATCTACCTAGAATATATTCATAGTCAAATTTACCACACATATTTCAGAAATTGTTGTAGAAGTAAAATAGTATTCACTGTTACAGCAAGGATATTTTCCAAAAATAACAAGTGTCATGAGTTTGGCTGGAAGGTCACACATCTGTGTTTTTATATTTGACAACACATACAAGTAGCACTAAAATGTATTCAACTTCAATAATGGTAATGTTTACATAGACTATATAACTTGAATATGCTACATTGTGTTTTAGTTATTAAATATTACATTCCCACATTTTCCATGTAGACGTCTGCAGTTTGGGTACACTTATTTATTATGTATTATTATGTTCTGTCTTATAAAAAAGAGATTTATTCGACATCTTTCTATAAATACATATGTGGTTTAATATTTTAATTTTGAACAATATAATTAACCACTGAGTATATTATAATAGAACTTTGGCATCATGGAAGGGTTCATGACCACGGTCCAGGCCATTACTGCCACTCAGAAGACTGTGGATAATCCATCTGGAAAGCTGTGGTGCAATGGCTGTCGTCCTGCCCAGAATATCATCCCTGCATCCACTGGTGCTGCCAAGGTTGTGGGCAAGGTCATCTCAGAGCTGAACGAGAACATGACCTTCAGTGTTCCTACCCACATTGTATCCATTGTGGATCTGACATGCCACCTGGAAAAACCTTCCAAGTATGGTGACATCAAGAAGGTGGGGAATCAGGCATCTGAGGTCCCACTAAAGGGCATTCTGAGCTACACTGAGGACCAGTTTGTCTCCTGCGACTTTAACAGCAACTCCCACTCTTCCTCCTTTGATGGTGGGGTTGGAATTGCTCTCAATGACAACTTTGTAAAGCTCATTTCTTGGTTTGACAATGAATGTGACTATAACAAGGTCACGGACCTCATGACCTCCAATGACAAAGAAACCCTGGACCTCCCACCCAGCAAGGACACTGAAAGCAAGAGAGATGCCCTCTGTTGCTGAGGAGTCCCTGTACCAACTTGGTCCCTAACACTGAGCATCTCCCTCACAATTTCCATTGCAGACCCCCATAATAATAGGAGGGGTTTAGGGAGCCCTCCATACTCTCTTGAATACCATCAATAATAGTTTGCTGCACCCACAAAATAAAGTTATAGATATAACTATTCTAGGCTATTGAAAAGAACACATACTCAACTTTAAAGAATATTGAAAAATACTAAACCAAAGATTATATACATATATAATTCAAAATAACATAAATACATAAAACTAATTTTATTTACCACATTCTAGGCAAAAAAGACTATGGTTTATGCAAACTACTAAGACATGTGATAACTCAGAATTTTAATGTTTTTTCACTACCAAGATAGGTGATATTTGCAGTTCTTATTTTACTGTTTGATTTGTTTTTTATTTTTAAACTTTTCCTGTTAAGATGTTTTTGACCATTGTAGGTGAAAGAGAAAAATATTTCATATTTAGCAGTTATTTTATACTATGATATTTGCTCTTTCTTGGATTATGTTTATGAGAATCTATAACACCCATACTGTCTGCGGTATTCCTTTCTACCCTGCCAATGTCCCCACTCTTGTCAATCCAGTCCACGTTCATGAACTCCTCTCCTTCCTTAATATTTATATTTACACACTGCTGCTTGCTTTCTTTTTGACAACTTTGGATTGGCTAGCCTATCTAGTGGCTTGTCATTGGAGAAAATAGATTCATCTTTCTCAGCAGCCATCAATTCTTTATAGTTCTTCATCCAAGGGAGAAGCCCTGTGCTATTTCTCCATTTCCGTTTTTCTTGTCTTCTTAGATACACCAATATTGTTGAGATTTTGTTAGCAGAATATAAACTGATTGAAGGTACTATCAGCAGAATTCTAGTCCTCTGGCCTTTAAAATCATTCTGCCCTCTCCTCTGTGATATTTCCTGAACATATGAAGTAGAGGATTCAATTTAGATGTATCGGTTGGGAATGTTAACACTACAGTATGTTGTACTCTGAATTCTGATGGCTTTGGATTTCTGTTAATGGTTTCTGTATCAGAAAAATTTTGATGATGAAAAATGTCTGCATTTATCTGTGGGTGTATGAGACATGTTTGTAATGTAGTTGCAAATTAAACTAGTTTGGGAAAGTGACAATAGTAGATTGCCATCTATGGTTTTAGTCTCCCTAGTCATAAAAATTGCTAGAAATTACAACACCAAACATGAATATCTTTCTACTGAATAACATTACTGTAAAAGAACTGTTATTTATTGGAAGTCATTGTCATCTCAGACGCTTAGTGCTGAATAAATTCACCCTTTTCAGACCCTTCTGAACTCTGGCTGGCTGGTTCAGCTCAACTATTCTTACTAAATCTTCTCTCAATGCTGACTGATTCAAATTGTCTTCTCTCAGCTTTCACTGAATTGCTCCATATGTAAACACTGACTCTGAACTCCATTAACTGAACTGCATTGATGTCACTGACCGCATGAACTGAATGGAACTGCATAAACTCAAATGAACTCTACTCCCTGCCTTAACTCAACTGAATTGCACTTGCTGAAATGCCCTTCCTCAATTAGACATCACCTTCAAACATGCTTCCTCCTATAAACTAAACTTACCTGAATTGTTTAGTACAAAAGATGTGTACTAAGGACATATCTTTACTACAGTCAGAGATATTAAAGATGTATGGCAGGTCTACATTCCACCAAGATCAAAAAGATGTAGAAGGTATTCAGATGTGATCCATTGTCAGAGCAGCCATGCTGCTGGATTAATATTGCACTACATGTTTTTTCTTTCTGTTTAAGCTGAAAATTGTGAACACTTTAAAAATTTCAACAGAAACAATTATCAGTCTTATAAACTTAACAGTCCAAATGTCCTCATGAGGATCTGTTGATGCAATGGCAATGATCCTTTATAACTGCAATCCTGATCATCTTTCCTTCAGCAAATGTCCATTTCAGCATCAAGGTTTACATCTGTGAGTCTGATGAGCCATTTGTCCTTTAGCTTGTTTGTTGAACTGTCTCCATGGTTCAGCTTTCTTCAACATCTGCCTTTCTTTCTGTGTTTCTTCCTTCCTTGGTTGTGCCTTTCATATGGAAGCTTCTTTTACTTAGATAGGATGTTTATCAACTTTGATGGAACACATAGTCTTTCATTGTCAATATTTCTTCATAGACAAAAACTCATGTAATGTAAGTATGTATTTTTAAATTAAGCATTATATATATGTATATATATGTTTGTGTGTGTGTGTGTGTGTGTGTGCCTTTTCCAAATAGCATTAGTACTGTATATGATTCTAATTCTCTACCAAGATTTTTTTTGATAAATTTTTTTTAAAGTTCAATGTAAAAAATTTAATTCACCCCAGTGTAGGGCAATGCCAGGGCCAGGAAGCAAGAGAGGGTGAGGTAGTGAAGAAGGGGAGGAGGGAGGGAACAGGGGTTTGTTTTTGTTTTTGTTTTTTTTTATGTTATTTGATTTTTTATTTTTTGGAGGGGAACCTGGCAAAGAAGATATTGTATGACATGTAAATAAAGAAAACATCTAATAAAAATGTTTTTAAAAGATAAAATCAGGAACTAATGTAAAAACAACTATCTCAGCATATTTGTTCTATGTTAGAGATAAATATATATGTCTTGAAATATGTTTAGTTTTGTATAGTCAGATATTTAATCTGCTATCTAGAATGAACTTTTATTAAGAGTGAGGTGAAGACATTTTTAATCTCATTGTTACATTGTAAGATAAATTTCCTGGCACAATTATTTAACTTACTGATAATCAAAGAAATAGTTATAGGGGAAGGTAAAAACTGAAGGTATCCAAAAACATTTAAAACCCATAGGAAAATGTGATGTCCCAAATGTTTGCATACCTTTCAGTTTAATCATCTCCCCTCCTGAGCCATGCTTGAGTACTCCAGTTCTTAGAATATTTGCTTTCCTTTTATTATTGACACAAGGGATCTTAACCTCATCAGAAATCCTTGTTTGAAGTAGACTAAAAGTAAAATTCTATGTCAATATTTAAAGTGGCAGTCACCTCTCTTGAAGTCTCTACTAATCATATCTCAAAATTATATGTGAAAAGTTATACCTGTAAGGTCGTTATGCTACTTGTCATGTGCCAGTTCTTTAAAAACATACCGCTCATGTCTCATGTATCCTTCAGTAGTTCAAGCCAGCTCTAGAACAAAGAAAAAATTCATGGTTCCTGGATTCTAGAATAAAGAAAGAGATGAGGATGAAACACTACAATTTTGTAGGTATAATAAATAGAACAATTAAAACTATTGGCAGATTGTATCAATCACATAAAAGCTGAGGATGTGGTAGAGAGTGACATAAAGAATTTGGGGAAAATATTTCTATCATTGGAAGGAATCTCAGTGGAGAAATTAAAAACCGCTAAAAGGATTTCTTTTTTAGTATTAATCAACTATTTTATTTACTTACCTCCCATATGTTGACTCCCTGCCTGGTCCTTCTTGAAGAGTTCTTCTCTCTATTCACCTACTTCACCTCTGAAGTGATACTCCCATGCCCCCTCCCTGGTATATCATGTCTCTACAGAATAAGGTGCCTTCTCTTCTACTCAGGCCAGACAAGGCAGTCCTCTGCTACATATGTGTCAGAGGCCTCATACCAGCTCATGTATGCTGTTTGATGAGTGGCTCAAGCTCTGGGAGCTCTCACGGATCCAGGTTAGTTGATACTGACAGTCTTCTTTTGGGGTTATTATCTGCTTCAGTTCCTTCAATTCTTCCCCTAACTCTTCCATCAGGCTCCCAATCTCGGACCAATGCTTGACTGCGTGAATCTGCATCTGTCTCAGTCAGCTTCTCAGTAGAGTTTCTCAGAGACATGCTAGACTGTTTTCTGAAGCACAATATTGCGTAGTCAGTAGCAGCTAAATCCCATGTTGGGCCAGTCACTGGTTAGCCTTTTGTTCAGTCTCTGCCCCATTTTTGTCCCTATATTTCTTTTAGACAGAGGCATTTTGGAATTGAAAAATGTGAAGGTGAGTTGGTGTGCCCATCCCTCCACTGGGGGCCTTATCTAACTACTGGAGGTGCTCTCTTCAGGTTCCATCCCTCCAATTTGGGGCATTTTGATTAAGGTCACCCACATTGAGTCCTGGAAGCCTCTGCCATTTTGGGATATCCCAGAGTTTCCCCTAACAAATCATTCCCCTCATTCATTCATTCTCTGACCCTCTGGGGTTTTCTCCTGTCTCCTACCATACCTGATCCTACCCTACCTTTCTCCTCCTTCTCTTCTTTTTCACTTAAATTCCTCCCTCCTTCTGCCTCTCATGATTATTTTGTTCCAGTCTCTAAGTGTATTTGAACCATCCCCATTTGGGCCTTCCTTCTTGTTTAACTTTTAGGGTCTGTGAGGTATATCTTGCATTCTCTGTACATTTTGGCTAATATCCACTTATCAGCGAGTATATACTATACATGTAATTTTTAATCTGGGTTACCTCAGTCAGGATGATTATTTTCCAGCTCCATCCATTGCTTGCAATATTTATGATGTACTTGTTTTTAACAGCTGTATAATATTCCATTGTGTAAATGAACCATATGGTTTGTATCCATTTTTCTGTTGAGAGACATCTGGGTTGTTTCCAGTTTTGGGCTATTATGAATTAAGCTGTTATAAACATAATGAACTACACATCCTTAAGGAGTGGTAGAGCATCTTTTGGGCATATGCCCAATTTTCTGAGGAACTACCAGATTGACTTCCAGAGTAGTTGTACCAGTTTGGAGTCCCACCAACCATTGTGGAGTGTTCCCATTTCTCCACCTCCTGGCCACCATGTGCTATCACTTGCTTCAGTAGAACATGAAATCACAGTCTATACATGTACTTCAAAAAAGGAGAAGACCAACATATCAAGAGCTAGGAAAACAAAAAAACCTAAATCCTGAGAGGTGTGTTCTATTCTAAATTATTTTTGAAGAAAGAATGGTTAGTATCTAGGAAGACTTGGTCTGAAACACAAAAAAGTGTTGCTTATAGAGTATTCTTAGATGGAGAATATTAAGAAACTAAGTTCCAGTTGATATCCTATTTATTAGATATTTATGATCTATATAATCACAAATTCATATCTATAGTTACATATTTCCCTATGTACACTTACACAAATACACACATAACCTGAGAAATGAATTTTTAGGCAATTTTGTTGTAAAACATCACAGATTAAGCTTAGTAAAATGAAAGCAGATACAACAGTACTTGGCACACAACCACTGATGATTTGATGCTGCCACTGTCACACGTAACATCAATGCTTGACTGAAATGGCATTTCATTATATATAACAGCATAGATCTTGTCTTAGTCAAGGTTTCTATTCCTGCACAAACATCATGACCAAGAAGCAAGTTGGGGAGGAAAGGGTTTATTCAGCTCACACTTCTTCACTGTTCATCACCAAAGAAAGTCAGGACTGGAACTCAAGCAGGTCAGGAAGCAGGAGCTGGTGCAGAGGTAATGGAGGGATGTTCCTTACTGGCCTGCTCTCCTTGGCTTGCTCAGCCTGCTCTCTTATAGAACTTAAGGCTACCAGCCCAGGGATGGCATTTCCTACAAGGGGACCTACCCACTTGATCACTAATTGAGAAAATGCCCCACAGCTGGATCTTATGGAGGCACTTCTCCAACTGAAGCTCCCTTCTTTGTGATAACTCCAGCCTGTGTCAAGTTGGCACACAAAACCAGCCAGTACAGATCTCAACCAAGATATTTTTAGTCAACCCTAATTAGGCAGGATTTTTAAATCTGTGGATTCAAGAAACTGTGAATCACAAGTAGTCAAACCCTTCCGTAAATTTCATAAAGTAAAATTTCAACCTATTACATGTTTGACACTATGTTGAATCTCCACAAAAATCATATATGAGCACACTTAGCCCAGCTTTCCTCATTACCATAGGTCCTCAGTCTCTTTCTAATACTAACTACTTAAACACTGAGTCATGTCTGGTTAATACAGTATTAATTATAAAATATGAAATATCATCTCCTCTAAATATATACATACATTCACTTTTACTACAGAATAAGCAGTGGAGATAAATAAATGTATTATCTGAATTGTATTAGACAGTATAGGCAAGGAACATATGATTTAAAACATGATAGACATGATCAGGTAATATGAAAACATTATACCATTTTACATAAGGGACTTTAGAATCTGTAGAATTAAGTATAGTTCCTTATAAGTACTGAAGAATCACAGTGAAGCTCAAAATCACTGATATAGCGCTGCGGGCTGGCAGATCTGGGCCTCCTTCAACCCCGTTTCTGGGCAGAAACGGGGGTCCTAGTCAGGTCCACAAGGCATAGGTGAAGAAATGATGGCAGAGACAACACATGAAGTACAAGATCTAAATGTATTTCTTAGAAATGGCATCAGACTTTTACAGTCATTGCAAAAGAGAGATGGTAAATCTGGCAGTTCAATAGTTGAGGTACATCTGAGGCTATCTGAAACATACTGGGTCTAAAGCAACAGCTATCTCCTCTGAATTGGTGCTGTATCCCCTGGGGCCCAAGCGCTCTGGGCCGGGGGAATGCAGATGCATGAATCTGAGTCCTAGCCCACTAAGTTCTAGTGCTAGTCCTTCTGCGAGTCCAAGTGCTAGTCCTTCTCTTTGTCCTAGTCCAAGTCCTTCTACTTCTCCCAGTCCTAGTGCTAGACTGAAATCACTAGACAAGTGACCCCCACACCAAGGTCAGCAGGGTCTGGTAGCTAGGTGTGAAGCAGGAGGAAGAGGAGTGGAGCCCTCCCTGTTGAGGTATTCTTATGCTAATTATCTGGTTCTTGCTGGAGGCAGGCAGAGGGGAGTCACTTTAAGCTAAAGTCCTAGAGTGAGGGAAACTCTTCAATTACTCTCTAGTACATAAAACATTAAACTAGGATAGTTGGAAATATTGGGTCGGCCAGGAGACAATGCCCAATCTTAACCATTTACAAATCATTTCTTGGAGTACCTTTATGCCTAATTATGAGGCCGTGTTGATGATTGGAAAGACTAATCTGGAACACGTCTGAGTTAGGAGATACCAACGACTAGTCTGAAATCCAGGAGGCACAGAACCCCTTTTGGGGTCTTCTTGCTTCTTATCCTTTATCAGGACTTTATCCCCGATATTTTGGATGTGACTGGAGTAGATGAGTATGTGTAGCAATATAGACTTTGTAATTTAAATGTATATGAAATACAAGATAGTAAGAGTAATCAAAGCAATCTTGAAGAATAATAATTAAAAAAAAAACAGAAGCTTTACAAACATTTCAACTTCAGAACTTAAGAGAAAGCTGTCGTAATAAGGCTGTATTACAATCCTAGAAAGAGAGTAACAGGGTAGATCAGTGGGACAATGCAGAAATAAAGCCAAACATCTATGGCTGAATTTTGGCAATGGCATGAATGTCATTCTATACAGAAAAAATGACTTCAAAACAACAATTATAAGAAAGCTGGTCAGTATCTCAAGCTAGTGAGTACCTCATGTCAAATACATAAGTCAACACTAGATCAGAGACCTAAATATATAAGATATTCATCTATAACATTTTAAAGGAACTTGAAGGAAAAAAAATTAATGCAACCTGAGCTTTGGCAACATTTTCTTAGATCGTCGTGTCTGTCTCTGTACCAATACCATGCAGTTTTTATCACTATTGATCTGTAGTAAAATCTGAGGTCAAGGATGGATGATTTTCCCAGCCGTTCTTATGAATGTTTTTAAAGAATAGATGGGTCAACAGGATTGAGAATGGCTAATGACTAGGCATGTGATTTCTTGAAGGAAAAAAACCATGTGGTGAAATTTGAATTGTCATATATGTGCAGCTCTATGAATATACTAAAAATCTATTGAATTGAAACTTTAAGCAAGTGAATTGTGCAGTGCTGTACTTTTCATGTTAAATATTCTCCAAAGGTACATGGGCTAAATGATTAGTCCCCAAGATGATGCTACTGGACGAGTCTGTGAATCATTAGGAAAAGGGTGGTCATGAGGGGTCCCTGAGTCTGTACCCTTGAATTTTGGGATGCTTATATATCTCTTTATAATAGTATTCTAGCCTAGTTAATGCATAGCCTGTCCCTGTCTCTTGCTTTCAAAATGAACTGTTATTTCTCCAGATACCAAAATCAATGGAGCTATTTAGTTATAAACTGGAATCTTTAGAATCATGAGTAAAAATAAACTATATCTCATTAAGAGTTATTTATCACTGTTGTTCTTTATTTGGCAGAAAGATAATTCATATAGTATAAAATTATTACAGCATATAGTATAATAGTATTAAAGCCACTAAATATAAAATGCAAAAAAAGCCTGAAGCATAAAAAAAAGCTATAGTATAAATGTACCCTTTGAACAATTGTGGATATATATTACAAATATGATTGCATAATGACATGCAAATACTATATAAAATATTTAATGTTACTGTATCATTTCTTCATGTATGCTCTTTAAATACTTGGTTTATCAAATTCTAAATATGTATTTGAAAAAATTTAATGAAAATTAAATAGCATAATAAGTAAAGATACGTTAATTCTTAAACTAATTTTTCAATAGCCAAGTTTTCATCCTACTTTATATATTTTGTTCTTTATGAATAATATATGATACACATATATACTTGTTATATATAGATCAGCATAGCATAGTGTAACATATCTTGGCATAACATTCTGTGGACTAACTGAACATTTAAAGGCTTCTGTCTAAGCTTTGCATCACTCAATTTTGGTAAAGCATAATTACATAAACTTTTTCTCCTCTTGGGGAAGGAAATAAAATGTCATAGTAATTAAGCTATAATATTAAAAAAATCAGTTACATAAAGGAAGGAGAAGCCACTGCTCTACTGGCATTTAAAAGACTCTGGTAGTGATTGCCAAAATACTTTTCCTGTTACTTCACAAACTGTCAGCATCTAGAGCATTTTTTTATTTTTAACATAATAGTAATTTTATATTAATTAAGATATTTTGGTCTCTAATAGGATTAAAAGAAGGTGAATTATTTTTTACCACCGTTCTTATTAAAAGGTGAGTTCATTCTTTGGTCACTTTCAAGTTTACAAAACATAAGTGATCCAAGTCCTTATAAGTCAAGCATATAGCTAAGTAGGCAGAAACTTCAGTAACATTACATAGGAACAGTATGAGTAAATTTTACCAACACCTCTCAAGTATCTTCATTGTATCACTATCCCATATTCTCAATATGCACAAAGTAACATAGTAAGTAAGTTAGACACCATGCTGTCCATTGATTAGATCAGAAATTTGACTTTCATAAGAAGCTACTTTTCAAATTTACCAAGTAAGGAAAAGATAGGAACCCAGGTTAAATAAAATCTTCCAGACTTGAAATTTTACATATACAATTTATTCAAGTATATCTTTAAAAGATCAAAAATGCATTTAATCCTGGCACTCTTGAGACAGAGGTAAGCAGATTTATGTGACTCTGAGAATAGCCTGGTCTACATAGCAAGTATCAAGCCAACCAGAGATATGTTGTGAGATCATGTTGTAAGAAAAAAGAAATCACACAACATATCCTCATAAAAAAATCTCAATAATCACACAAAATATCAGCAACATTTGTAATTGTGTTGAATGTATAATTTCTAAAGACTAATTACATGTACTTGAAGTAGAGACTAAAATTATTTTTAGAAAAAATTCAATGGATGATTCTTTTAAATTACTAAAATTTTGTTTCTCAGAGAGAAACATGCTTTCTTAGTAAGAAAGTGTCTTACGAAATGTCTTAATATAAAGTTATAATTCCAGTTCTACTTTCTCTCTTTCTCTTGTGGAATAATATATATTTCTATAGTCACCTCCTGCCTGAGTAGCCTATCACCTTAACTCAACTATCTGTTGTCCAAAGGAAATGCAATTTGAGAAATTACTTAATATCAGGTTAGTTTGTGGGTATGTCTGTGAGGATTATCTTCATATTTATTTGAGGTCATTGTGAGCAGCACCATTCCTCAAGAAGGCAATATGGGCCTGAATATGGAAATTAGATAAGCAATCATCAGAAATCAAGCCAGTGAGTAAGCCAGCAACCAAGATTCTTCATGCTTCTTGCCTCCAGATTCCTGCCTGATTTTCCTCAATAATGAATTTTGACATGATATTGTGACCTGCATAATCCCTTTCCTCTCCAAGTTGCCCTTGGTCTGACTGTTTTATCAAAGCTTTTAAAAATTATAATAACACCCACTAGCTGCAGCCTCACTTTGAGAGGCTTCAATTGCTCACAATTCCTTTGTCCAGCACATACTTTGTATACATGATTTACTCACTTAGAAGCTAACCTGGGTCTAAGAACAACAGTTTCCATATTACAGTGCTGTTTTGAAGTAACTTTTATTTTATTTAATAGTGGATCCAAAGCAAGCACAAGGATAATGCTAGTGATTCTGTTTAGATACATCAAAGAAAACTCATACAGTGTTTTCAATAAAAAGACATCTTTTTAACTCAATAAAAACAAATGTGTATTGAGTTTGTTTGGATCAGGAATAATTAAAAATCTTGTGATAATTAAATGAAAAGGTCAGAAGTAATTATGTTAGTCTTGATGTTGTACCTTAAGCAACAAAAACAATAGCCATAATGGGTGACAAGACCTTGATTACAGTGGGAATGATAATACATTTTAGTTCAGCAGTACATGTGTTCTGAAGCATAAACTGGGAGTTTTGAAACATATCCTTCATGGACACAGATAATTCTGTTTATGATGAAACCTTATCTATTAAAATATTGGTTCCTAGATGATAGAATCAATTTAAAATATAATAAAAAATTTAGATGGGAGGAGTCATGAGTTTCATGCTCTTGAAAGCTATTATACCTAGGGCCCCTCTGTTCATGTGTATTCACCCTATGTCTCAGTTTTCTGTCTACAGTAATGTGAACAGTCTCTGTAATGTTCTCCATTCACCATGATGCTCTACTTGAGCCTCCAAAGAAGGATCTCATTGCCAAGAGAGTAATCTTTCAAATCTGAGTCAAATATATTCTTTCTTCTTTTAAGTGATTTAGGTCAGGTATTTTGATAGAGCATATGCTAAACAAGTTAAATATATGCTCCCTGTCATTGTCAGTTAACCTGTGTTCAGTAAGAGTTATAACATGTTTTCTTTGAAATCTAAAATATAATTTTAAATCTTTGATGATTTTCATATAAACTATTCATGCTCATACACACATATACATTCATGCATAAAGACAAATAGATAGATAGACAATGTGATTGAATATATCTTCCTCATTTATTCATACTTTTTTATTTATGACAACGTTTGGAGGAATTATTATTGCTTACTATAAGATTATACATATTCATAAAGTAATATTAAACAATTATTTTCATGGTGGCATTTTTTGTTGTATATTCAGCAAAACTCAATGGTCTTCATAACTATAAATAATCTTTCAATTGCAGGCATTGGTGAATAAATTAAGCAATTTAAAAAGTTGAAAAACTTAGAATATGCAGAATATTAAATATTATATAGAGTGTTTATGGTTACATTTTATGTCATATTGAGAAGGGCAGATTCACTTTGCCCATTGCTTTCCATCTGTTTATCATGGTGTTGGTGGCAGTTTTTATGTGCATATGTGTTTTAGAGGAAGATGTGCAATTGTGGCCTGTAAGAAGTGGTGGCCTTACAACTAGATTAGGATGAAAACCTTGAGAGTACACTAGTTAGCACAGAAAAGGCTGTACAAGAAAACCAAGTTCAGCTTTGGGAGACTTTGCTTGCTAATTCCATATCTGCCTTTCATACGGACCCCCCTTACCATGTATCACCTATTACGGGGAATTTGGCACACCAAGATGTCCTTTATAGATGCTGGAACCATGACCTCAGGCTTCCCAGGCTCCAGAATCATAAGTCAGACAAACTGACTTTATTTACAATTTATCCAGAATGCTGTTATAACAATAGAGTATAGGCTAAGACATACTTTGCAATGTAAATACCTAATATAGGTATATTTGTTAATTTAAATTTTTATTTAAAAACTTTTGTAGATATATTTATAGATACTTTTAAAAGCTATATTTTTATTTAAAACTTTATGTAGATTTATATAATTTTTAGTTGTTTGAATAATTGTTACCCAAAATTTCACATTAATTAGCACATTGGAGATATGTCATGTGGAATATGCAATATGAAGGACTTGGTGATGCATCACTTGGATCTTCTGATTCCCCTAATATCCTAATTATGCAGTGTCTGTTTAACACAAGATAAACATATTCAAACATTGAAAAAAAGGATTTGAAAGGTCAAAATTGTCACATTATTTACTGAATTAAAAGAATATCTTCCTGCTTTTGATCTATTTCTTTCCTATCCTATTCCAGCTGCTCTTGCACTTTAGTGAAAGATCCCTAAGGCTTTTGATTTTCCAGCCCTATGCCACATCTTCTCACTGATCTCACTATCCAGTTTAAATGGCATTCTCTGATTAAAGTCATTCCTTTTTTTGAGTTAACACATACCTAGTAGATATCAACCCTGATAAATTTCAATTGTTTCCTTAATCTTCACGTCTGTCTAAGAACAGATCATGCCAGGAATAGTAATGAAAGACAGTTTTCATCTTAATCATTTGATTTTTTTTTATTCAGATAGGTTCACATTTAGCCCAGTATTTTATGTTCCTTAAGGATAACCTGGAATTCTATTTTCTAAATGCTGGGATTACAAGTATATGTCACCAGACCCAGCATCAACCACTAATGCTTGACTAAACCCCTTAGATGAGTAATGGATTCTGGACTCTAGTTTAAAGTTTTCTGATAATTATTCTGTAGTGTCTCCCTGTTCTCAAATTTCTATATTCTTCTCTCCCTTCATAATTATTAATTGCCCTGTGAAATATTTAACTGAAAGAACTAGAGGATTTTTGATAGGTGCACCTGCATCCAACCATACAGGATTTGCCTCATTACTATGGTATAAATGTACGTTGCTGCCAGCTCACACTGCCTTTCTTTATAATGGTCTTAGTGTTTGCTATTTTGACTCTTGATTTCCTTTCTGACAATATCATTTTAGAGATGACAAGATGAATCTGAAAAAATGAACTGTCGTGGTTTATGGAATAAGATTGCTTCTCTTTTGCAGATAGTTAAAACTGAGCAATTTCCAGAAGTCCCAGATGTCAGGAAAGCAAGAGGCTCCCAGGACTCAACAGGGATGAGATTAGTTGAAATGAACAGCAAAGAGTATGGAGAACCTGTAGAGACCATATCCAGAGTTTAGGCAAGGCCCTGGGTTGAGGGATGAAGTTACCTAGTTATCTTCAAATTTTTAACCCAGAACTGCTCCTGTCTGAAGGAAATACAGGGACAAAGTGTGGAACAGAGACTGAAGGAAAGGCCATCCACCTGGGGATACATCCCATGTACAGACACAAAACCCAGACACTATTGAGGATGCCAAGAAATGCTTGCTGACAGGAGCCTGATATAGATATCTCCTGAGAGGCTCTGCTAGAGCCTGACAAATACAGAGGCAGATGCTTGCAACCAACTATTGGACTGATCACGGGGACTCTATGAAGGAGTTAGGGAAAGGACTGAAGGAGCTGAAGGGGTTTGCAACCCCATAAGAAGAACAACAATATCAAAACCAATCAGAACCCCCAGAATTCCCAGGGACTAAACCACCAGCCAAAGAGTACACATGGAGGGACCCATGTCTCAAGCTGAGTATGTAATGAAGAATGGCCTTATCTGTCATCAATGGGAAGAGAGGCCCTTGGTCCTGTGAAGGCCTGATGCCTCAGTGTAGGGGAATGCCAGGGCAGTAAGGTGGAAGTAGGTAGATGGGTTGTGGAGCACCTTCATAGAAGCAGGGGGAGGGGATACAAGGTTTGTGGAGGGGAAACCAGGAAAGGGAACAACATTTGAAATGTAAATAAATAAAATATCCAATAAAAAATGAAAAGAAAGAGCTCCCAGGGTCTCAACCACCAACCAAGGACTACACATGGAGGGGTCTGATTATTCTGGCAGCATGTGTTTAATAGAGGATTTCAAATTCGATCATCAATAGGAGGAGAGGACCTCGGCCCTGTGAAGGTTCTGTGCCCCAGTGTAGGGGAATGCCAGGGCCAATAAGTGGGAGAGGGTGGGGTCGCAGGCATGGGGAAGGGGGAGCCAACAGGGGTTTGTTTTGATTGTTTTTGTTTGTTCCTTTGTTTTTTGGAGGGGAAACTGGGAAAGGAGAAATTTACATGTAAATAAAGAAAATATCTAATAAAAAAACGAAAAAACAAAAAAAAAAAAACCAAAAAAAATTCAAAAGAAAGAAATTATTTGAAAATAATGAATGTATACTTGATAGTGAAATGTACAATAAGTATACAAGGACATAAATTGCATCATTCTTTGTTTTAGCAATAAATTGGAAGTAGCCAACAAACAAAAAATCGGGCATGTTCTCTTTTATTTAGATAACCAAATAAATACTACATAGTCAAAAGAAAAACCTGCACAATTTCTAAGGCTCTTCAGAAGTCTCTACTTGGATGGTTCCAATAGAAGATTGTGTCCTGTGACTGCTGTACTTCATCCCAGACCCAGGCTGAGACACTAGCCCCAGAGTTCCTTCCCCTTTCCAGGATGGATTTATTAGACATAAATGGCTATATGACACACATTTTGTTCTCCTTGAGTAGGAAGTGGTCACATATTCCTTACCATGGTTTATTGTATGTCTGAGGCATCCCATTTCTGCTCACTCATTTTTCTTTAGGTGTAAATCTTAGCTCAATCCCGAGCTGCAGAGAATTCAGACAAGTTTCAGGCACACTTTGTATTTCATATGTAACTTCAGGCACTCTACAGCCTGCCCTTCTTTATATGCTGGCAAGTGTAGTGTTGGTTGTTCTTTCTTTGATTTAGTTCTGTGGTTGTCTTTGTTAAGTAACAAACTTCCTAAAAATGTACAGGTATACAATTTAAATTTTTTGCCCTGACAGATTCTGTGGGTCAGGCATCCAGGCCTAGCACAGGGATGCTGGGTTTTCCTCTGTTTTAGAATATCTTCTTGAGGTTAGGGGTGACTTGATAATTGGAACACAGAATCTTCTAGTTCAGACTAACTATTAACTGGAGCGATGAGTGAAACGTTTGGACAAACACATGATCTGACCTCTTCTGCTGGCCCCTAAAGCATTTGGATTTTATGTGCAGTTATTTAGACTTCAAAATGAGTTTGCAAGTTAACAGTGTGAAAGTGTCCTTACTTTTCTTGGCAAAATGTCAAAAAACAAAACAAAAAAAAAAAAACCATGGAGTATCACTTCTGCCACTATCCTTACAAGCAAGTCACAGTATTTCATAGATAAAGGAGTGACAATCTGTCTTCTTGATCTAAAAAAGCCAAGATTCTAAAATGAAAACTAGGGAGGGGCAAACAGTTGAAGCCAACATTTAAAAATGTCAAGTTTTCTTTCAAATAAATTTTACTAAATATACTCCTTCATATTCAGAGTACTTTGTTTTATTTGATTAAAGGATTGATCTAAAACGTCCAAGTGTCACAAAACATTTATTATGCAATGTCTTAGTAAATTATGTATTTTTAGTGTCACCTACGTTTCTAATGCCACTTCTTATAAAACTTTCATGTCTTGTTATATAAAAAGAAAAATGTGAAGTTCCTCTTCCAGAACCCTTTGGCATCAGCTCCCTGGCATGAACCACCCAGGGTTGCCCTGGACAACAAAGGCAGACCTTCATGCAATGCTCAGGATGGGGTCAGCCTTTGAGTGCTCAACACAGAAACCTTTCCTTATTTCGGTTTTCTCCATAAAGAGGAACTGTGTCCTTTCAGCTTACACTACTGGCAAAGTTTTACTCATAAATATTGTGTGCCTCATATGAGAAATATATAAAAAGAGAAAGGGAATAATCGTTTCAGCAGAAAAATCTAGCTTTGATTTTAATGAGATACTCAGAATGAAGCAGTGACTTCAAACAGTTGTAAATCCATTTGGTATTCTATCATTACAGGGATGCTAAATTACCTATATAATCAAAACTATTATACTTTTGATAGAAAATTTGCATTCAGTTTGCTTTTAAAGTATGAATTCCCTATTATGTTCATTTGTCATATTCTATTCTGTACAAATGATGTTATGTATATTTCTGAGTTTTCTGATGAATTTTACTCTACGTGTATGTGCTTATGTGTCCATGTTGTAAGCAGTACAACACATAGCTATAGGATCATTTTGTGTGGTGATAAAAAGGAACAGAAAATATTTTATACTTAGTGGACCAGAAGCAGCAAATGGGAGGCTTCTATACTTTCAAAGTTTTGATTTAATTACATGTAGTAATACTTATGTGTGAACATTCTAGCTTTTAGAAAACCTTGATATAATTGTAATCACTAAGATATGATTTTAACATTATATCTTAAAACTAGACCAAACAACACATCTGTGGAAAGAAGCCTTTATTTTAATTTTTCTTTGTTTGTTTAAATTATAATAAACATAAACAAAAGATAAAGCCAAGATATACGTCTTGTATTAAAGACTGACTATTTTCCAAGATTTTTCAACTTCATTTTGAGACAGGTCTAAGGACATTCTCACTGAGAGATAATAAACTGAGTAGACATAGAAGGGCAAACATGGAGCTGAGCTGGGAGATGCTTCTGCTGAACCTCTTGAAACTTGGAACTCAAAAGACCTAAAGAGAGGCTTTAATTCTTTAGCCTTTGTGCTATAAAGCTAATCTCTAATCTCTGAACTGGTTGAAGTTGGCTTTTATTACCTCTTACTTGAGGATAACTCTTTGAACATACAGGAAAGTACTTGAAGTTAAGAAAAAGCAACCTCAATAAAGGGGAAACAGACAATATTGAAGTAGATTTAAAATACTACTTAATGTCCTGTACTAAAACTTTAAAGAAATTGTGCACAGACTACTATGGTAAAGTAAATTGCAATCAAGTGATACTTCTATGAAAATATGTGTTTTTTGAGTTAAATATTCTTATTCTTCCTTTTATTCTTGGTTTTCAAAATTTCTAGAGATAATCACAAAACATAGGGAAGTAGAATGATGATTTGCTGTTTACAAAAGTCCATATACTGATTTCCTAATAATAAAGTTATGTATCAGCATAGTTAAAGTATATGTATTAGCATATAGCTAAATTCAGAACACAAAATGAAAAGATCAGATTCTCAACTCACTTATCAGAGACATATTTATTACATGCAATTTCATATTAAAGAATGAGAAAAGGAATAATCTGAACAAGAAATACTTAGATAAATAAAATTTATGAGAGGAAATTGATAACGTAGCTGGAAAAATGAGGGTGGTTTTGTTTTATTATACTACTGAGGCAAAAAAACAAAAGGCAGAATTTCAAAAGTATGTTGTATCTGTTTAAGCCATATGAATGTCTCTGATACTCAGAGCAACAATGTTATAGACAAAGGAGTAGCATGCTCAAGGGTATTCACTCTTAAGAAGAAATTCACAGACTCAGATAGGAAGTTTTAGAGACTAGAAAGAATGTAAACAGTGATGCTGGCTAGAATGGACTTTAAGTATTCAGCAAATCAATTGTGTATCTAATGTAGGAGAGAAAGGAGCACTGAATATAAAACCTGCTAAGGAATTGTAGTCAGTAAGGCTGGGTGTTTTAGAATCATTAAAACAAATAAACATTGTTGGAAATGATACTAGTATTCAAGAATAAAGATCGTGGAAAGCTGAAATACAAATGGGGACAAGTTTAAGAAATCCATACCAATGCCAAATTCTAATTTTAAATATGTTATTTAATGAGGAATACAGGTAAAAATATCATCATCTCATTGATCTATCCTGAGTCAAAAGAGAGACATCCTTAATGGTTGAGGTCTTAAGTTGTGTGCTTTTGACTGCCTTGAGAGTTGCAGACATCCACTAGACCTTTTATATTAACTAAATTTTCCTACCTTCATCTGTGAAATGTACAATGAACTTTTCAATACTAATCTTAAGCACATTAATTTTTGTACAACTTGGTCATTTAAGATTGAGGGGAATGCTAAATATAAGAAAAATATCAAATTTAAAATGTTTTTTTTTGCAAAAGTTTTCATTTCAAAAATGAACAGTATGTGAATGGGCATAGATGTGAATATTTATATAAAACATTTAAAAGAAACAACTTCTTGATGTCTGGAAATGGCTATTCCTGAAAGACAAGGGTTACTAGAAAAATATTTGGCACTGCAGATGTTTGCAATTTCCCCAAGAATGCAATTGTTCAGAACTTGTCTTGAGAATCTACCAGAGCTAGTTGATGAGACACTAATGTTGAAGATGCCACACACTTTGATGGAAGATGTAGAGAATAAAGCTGGAACTGAGCTGGATGTTTCCTCCCTGCTGAATTATTTTGATAGCATTTGAAGATACTGTGAAGGCTGCTGGAGGAGAAAAGGTATCAGTGGTCTTACCTAACTCTGCACTGTACCTTCTATAATATCAGCTGTTCAAGAAACACACACTGGAAATTTGCTCATAGTGGTATGAGTATTGTGGAAGTAATTTTCTACTCTCTAACTGAATTTAAGACTCAGTACACAAAAGGGGTATCTGACACTGTGTGCATAGTTTAAAAATATGGAAGGCCAGGCCATAATACATAGGGCTAAACTTAAAACCCTATTTAAGAATATTTTTGTGTTGCCAATCTGCCTCAATGTTTTTCTATCCATAGACAAAGGTTATACTAGGTTGCTAAGTGAAGGTTGGGTGCTTAATTATAAAGAGGATATGTATGTTACCTGCTATAACCCTGAAAAAATTTTAGGATAGAGAGAAGATAGAACGTAAGAGCTGAAAGATATGGAAAAGGCTATTAAATGCTGTTTGTGGTCATAGTACACTATTGTCATCTATAGCATCTATAACTGCCAACAATAAATCTACAGAAATCTTGGCTTCTCAACAGTCCATTATGAATCAGAAGCCTTTTTGTCCCCATCTTTCCAGGCTGGTTAATTGACTACTGACAGATTCTAAAAGGAGGGGCCATCATTGTCATTAATTATGTTTCCACTGATGGTCACCTGTGTTCCATGATAGTTCTAGGCCAATTTTCTCATGGGCTGGATGTGTGGAACGATATTGTTTAAATTTTGTTTTGTCATGGAATATCTTGGTTTCTCCATTTATGGTAATTGAGAGTTTTGCTGTTTATAGTAGCCTGAGCTGGCATTTGTGTTCTATTAGGGTATGTATTACATCTGCTGAGGATCTTCTGGCTTTCATAGTCTCTGGTGAGAAGTCTGGTGTAATTGTGATAGGTCTGCCTTCATATGTAACTTGACCTTTTTCCCTTACCTCTTTTAATCTTTCTTTGTTCTGTGCATTAAGTGTTTTGATTATTATGCGATGAGAGGTATTTCTTTTATGATACAATCTATTTGGTGATAGTCTTCTTGTATGTTTATGGTCATCTCTTTCTTTAGGTTTGGAAAGTTTTCTTCTGTAAGTTTTTTGAAGATGTTTACTGGCTCTTTAAGTTGGGAATCTTTGCTCTCTTCTATACCTATTATCCCTAGCATTGGTTTTTTCATTGTGTCCTGAATTTCCTGGATGTTTTGGTTAAGAGGTTTATGCAGTTTGCATTTCCTTTGACTGTTGTATCAATATTTTCTATGGTATCTTCTACATCTGAGATTCTTTCTTCTATCTCGTGTATAATGTGTGTGACACTTGCATTTGTGACTTCGGATTTCTTTCCTAGGTTTTTCCATTTCCAGGTTTGTGTCCCTTTGTGATTTCTTTATTGTTTCTGTTTGCATTTTTAGATCCAAGATGGTTTTGTTCAATTCCTTCACTCATTCGGTTGTGTTTTCTTTATTTCTTTAAGACATTCATGCGTTTCCTCTTTAATGGTTTCTACCTGTTTACATGTATCCTCCTGTATTTCTTTAATGGAATTATTTATGTCCTTTTAAAAGTCCTCTGTCATCATAATGAGATGTGATTTTAGATCAGAATCTTGCTTTTCAGGTGTGTTGGGGTATCTAGGGCTTGCTTTGGTGAGAAAACTGGGTTCTGATGATGCTAAGTATGATTGGTTTCTGTTGATTATGTTCTTGCCCTTGCCTCTCATCATCTGGCTGTCTCTAGTGTTATCTGGCTTAATGTCTCTATCTGGAACTTGTTTTTCCTGTGAGACTGTGAGCTTGGATAAGTCCTCCTGGGGTGGGGAAGTATTTTCTTAGTGGGATTGGGGTGCAGAAGTGTGTGGCACAAGATCAGCTCCCTGGAGCTGATAAAAATTAGAAGGATCCTGTCTCCAGCTACACAGCAGTTCCTGAGTCCACTGGGTCCCAAGTAGGTCCCATTTGGGCCAAGTATTGGAACGATGCTTGGGTGAGTCAACATTTCTGGGGGACAAGTTTTCTCTGGGCTTGATTGTGGTGTGGAGGGCTGTGGTAAAGGATCAGTTCCCTGGTGCAGATGGAAACCAGAAGAATCCTTTTGGCCCTGGCTGCATTGTGGATCCTGATTTCACAGGGTCTTGGGAAGGTCCCACTTTATCACATTATTAATTTTTATTTGAAGTGCTGAATCATTTCATTAAGCTCATAATAAGTCATGAACTCACTTTTTTTACTTATTTTGATGAACCAACATAAATGCCACAAAACTTAGCTTTTAGTTAAGGGTCTAAAAAGGTAAAAAGCAAGCCATTACTAAGTATGAATGCAAATTTAAAAAATGATTACTAGATGTTAAGATAAAGTTTTTAAGGGGGACAGCATTGGTGAATTTAACACACGCATTAAATAATATGTTAAAAATGACAACTTTCAACTTCTTCTTTATGTCCTGTACTGCAAAATGTATTTCACAGCATTTTGTATTGTAACAAAATACTAATATCAATAGCGTTTTACTTAACCTAATTGCCCTAATAACATATAATTGTGTTTGTTTAACCAACCACATTAATATTGCCATTAAGGGCTACAATGCATTATCCAATAAAACGACATTCTGACACAAAATAAATAATGAAACCTTCTATCACGTACATTCACCTTATTCTCCATACATTGTATTATAGAATATCTTGTGCATTATGTCTAAGCACCACCTGTCAATAAAAAGCAGATGGCCTTTTAGTAAAAGGGAAGTAACAGGTGGGAATTCTGGGAGAGAAAGAAACTCTGGGCATTGTGGATTCACCCTAGAGTCTGAGGAAGATGAAGGCCTAGGGATTTATTCATAAATAACTCAGTCTCTGTGCCATTACTTCATGATCTGAGCACAGGTTTCAAAGCCCAATCCTACACTATATGAGAGCTTAACTCTTTCTAGTCCTTCATCCTGGACACATTTAATATATTCACAGCTTTAATTTGCTTAAGTTTCCTCTAACTTACATCACTATAGGCCAGGAGTTTGAT
The DNA here is from genome assembly GCF_008632895.1 of Mastomys coucha. Taxonomy (NCBI): domain Eukaryota; kingdom Metazoa; phylum Chordata; class Mammalia; order Rodentia; family Muridae; genus Mastomys; species Mastomys coucha. The sequence continues at coordinate 85,987,394 of NW_022196913.1, forward strand.
AGACCTAATACTGATATAGCACATGTAATACTGAGCTATTTCCTGCATGTACTGCTAGAAATCTCAAAAGGCAATGACTTATTCTATATTTATGTATGTCACAAAGTGAGAACTGGTCTCATTTTCCTTGTGTCTCACTTACTTATGAAATAGGCCTAAGTAAACAGGAAGGCATAAGGAGGGAGCAAAGATGTTCCTGGGAATGGGAAATAGAATGGGTTTTGCTACTGGACTGGGAACAGGTTGGTTTGAGATAAGAGGAATTTAGTGGGGCCTATCATAATCACTATCAGACAGACCAAAGAGACTTCATTCACCAACTTACGGAAGCAGCTACAGAGGCATACAGCTAAATATTGGGCAGAGCTTGGAGAGTCTAAGAAGGAAGTGGAGGAAGATTTGGAGAAAACAGGGGAGTCAGGGGTATCACAAGAGTATGCTCCGCAGAATCAACTGACTGGGACTCTGGAGGTTCACAGGGATCAGGGAGCAGACAGGGCTCTGACCTAGTTCCTCTTCATATATGTTATGGCTTGGTGTTCTTGTGGGATTCCTAACAGTGGGAGCTGGGGCTAACTCTAACTATTTTGTCTGCTTGTATTATTTTATTCCTTCTACTAGACTGCCTTTTCCAGCCTTGATATGATGGTATGAGCCTGATCTTAATTGTAGTTTGTTTTGCTGTCTTTGGTTGATGTCTGTGGGAGGCCTGCTCTTGTTTGAGTGGCCCTGAAGGAAAAGGAGTAGGTCTTGGGGGTGAAAGGAGGATGGGCTGAGAGACTTGGGGAGGGGGGAAAAGGGAAAACTACAGTAGACATGTGATAAATAAATAAACAAACAAATAAGAAACATACATCTTGTAAATACAATCATCTAGTTCAATAATTTGTAGTGGGTCAAATGAATGCTCAATTCCCTGCATACTGTAAAGAGATCAGTCATTAACATATTAATTAGGAAAAATAGATATCCTAATTATTTGCCAAAATGATTAAATTAAGGTCTCAAAATGGCTCCTAATAACTTAATGTAATAACCATAGATCAAGACATCTTTCAACCCTCATCTAACAAATTTCTTCTTGCAGTAAATGGTGATTGATAGAAATCCTCAAACTCAAGGGGCAAAGAATAAGTGAATTTAGAGTGTATAGCTCTAAGTACAATCCATATATTAAGCCCTTTCCCCTAAGGAGCAGGGATGTTTACTAAAGATGGAAAAAATATTGTAAGACCCAGGAGTAACAGATATATTAAATGATACAGTATTTTCTAGAACTTGGGGAATTTGAAACCACGTATAAGAAAAACACAATCTTAAGGAAGACAAAATTTCACAATGGCTTTTGGGATTGTGGGCACAAAATTACACTGACAACTGAGAGAATACTGGCATTCGTTGTTTGCTAGGAAAGGAAAGGTCATTTTTCTTCAGTGATCCATTACTCTCAAAGTAGCTGGGCGAGAGAAACAGAAAACCACAAAGTGGGGTGGGTGGGAATTCAAGGTGGAGAGGGTGGTTATGGGAGAATCAGAGGTGAATATGGTTAAAATACATTATTTGAAACTCTCAAGGGATATATAGAAAAGTATGTATAAACACCTATGCACACACATACTTTTAGCTCTTTCAACAATGTAGTTAATATCTCAAGGTGGGATCATCTTAGTTTTAGGGTGTGTCCTGAGTCTAATGAACATGTAGGAACAACAGGAAGCATCAGGGAGAGGAGAAGACTAGAGTGGGGAAAGAACAATGAAAGGAGACAGAAAAGAGAAGAAAATGAGAGAGAAGAGGGGTGAAAGAGAAAAAAGAGAGTTTAAAATAAAAGCGTAAACTAAAACCTGCTATTGTTTTAAATTCAGTCTAGTACTCCTCCTCCTCCTCCTCCTCCACCTCCACCTCCTCCTCCTCCTTCCTTCCTTCCTTCCTTCCTTCAGAAATGTATAGGACACTACTTTCTATTTAGATAAACAAAATAGTTTTGAATAATTTGTATTGTATCCAGAATAAATTAAAATACAGCCAATGGTAGTGTTTTGTTAGGACGTAATATGTCATAAACATAATTAAATTGACAAGATATAAAAGGAAAGCTTAAACTAGCTATTGTCATGAAACCTCTTTGGAATATCTTCTTATTGCTTTATCTTTAAATGCCTTAAAGAATATTTCAAGCTCACCATATCAACCATAGTATCCAACATAACCTTTTATAACCATTTTTTTCTTTTATTAGTCCATGATCTCATGTCTCCATTTGCTATAGTTGAATTGTGTCATGGGGCTCTGTTTTAAACCTATACTGGAACCATTGAAGCTAGTTCTTTTAGTTCTAGCTTTGAAATAGTGTTAAATGCCACCAATTTATAACATCTCTATTTTGGGTACCTACATCCAAGCGACTGTCTTTCACCACTTTCTTGCTGATTTCCAGTCTTGTCTCTTCTCCATGTTTAAATACAATAAACAAATGGCCCTTTCTAGTATCTAATGCAAATCACATACCATCTAAAATAAGAGCCTTTAAATTGAATTGTTTCATTGCAGTTATGCAATTAAGTCATAAAGTATTTCAGATACTTACCCTGTTGGAGTACTTAGTTGATTTGTAGTCTACTCAAGAAAGAAGACTCTTATCTAGCAGGTCTTAATCTCATCTCTGTCTACCCCTTTCCTGTTACTAAGAGAGGGCTATCCTTAGATACAGAGGCATAGGAAGAAGGGACAGAATGCCAGATGCTGATGATGCAAAAAGGAAATGTCAAGAAATAGAAGTCACAACTAGAAGCTAGGCACCACCAATGAAAGTCCTCCTTCATAGCATCAGAGACAGGGTGAGACCACAGTTTCTCTTACATGTGATTTTAAATATCTGAATTTCAGAACTATGTAAGTAAGCTTCCGTTGCTTTAATGTATCCCATTTAAGGTATTTTGTGATGTTGTCTGTAAGAAATGATGAGAGCATACCACCTTGCCAAAAATGTTTCAATAGCTTGCTTGATTGATTGTAGTTTAATTACCATCATGATAATAATCTCACTGTTTATTTTTTATTTTTATTTTGTCTTTCTACTATATTCACTTTGGATTTTTTATGTTCTTCTAATATTCTACATGTGCTGTTGCCTGAGGAAACTGGCATTCTTCATGCTAGGAAAACTGACTGCTCAAATGTCTAAACTCATTTTTATATCATTATCTAATTTTGGAACAGTACTCATTTGTCAATATCTTTAATAGATGTTCTCTAGCTATCATGGCCATATTCAAACTATATATCCTACAATTGTTTACTCCAATTTTCTACTCTTTCTGTGGCATTTTACATATATTTTTTTATGAATTGACAATTTTTCTATCTTTATCACTACTATTTCTGCAGAATGTGCAATAGAATCTGACAAATTTAAGTATGAAAGATATTTATTAAATACTGAATGAATGTAAAAATGCAGGCTTATTCAAGGTACATTGAACAACTGAATAAAGCTATGGTTGAATTTTCACTTTCCTGGCACAGTATGAAGAATTTGATGCCAGTTAAAATTAGTGTAGTGATCCATTGTAGATGTTATGTCAAATATTTAGAATTTATTCCGTAGGTGAGTACTTGCTAAATTTTTGTATTAGTTGTTTATAATAAGACACAATGCATATTATCTATTCACAAAAGATATATCAAAGATAAGAGAAGCATCATGTGAAAACCAGCTAGCATCCTGTTCTTCTCTATTCACTGTTCTCTGTTTAATACCTGAAGGTCACATAGGGTTCTAGATGAACATGGGATGAAAACATTACTATAAGCAATAGGGAATCAAAGCAAGATACTTACAGGTCCAGGCTTACATTTTACTAATTACCAGATTAACAGCAAGAAGGGAGAACTAGAACCTTACAACTCAGAACAGAAGGATCAGCTGGAAGAAATTCGCAATATATTGCCATAGACTCAAAAAACTAAGACAAAGCTCAAAAGAAGAAAAAATAGGAGGAAAATATATCCAGTAATGAGAGGCAGAGTCACTATTATTTGATTGATTAAGTAAGAATATAGAATGAGGTGAAAAGAAACAGGAAGCTATTTTGTCTAGATTGGCTGAGGGAGAATAGAGATGAGAAATGCAAATTAATAAGTAAATTTAACTGCTGTGTATGTTGAACACCAAAGAGAATGTGCCAAGCCTTTTGATCTTTAGATTTGAAAGTTATGTTATCTGGGACTAATTCTTTGAAAGTAAATGCATGTGCAATAAACATGAGTTGTTTCTTGTAAGAGTAATACATGGAGATGGGAAACAATAGCAGAAATTTTAAAGCCTACACACAGGATCCAAGTTTGGTGAGACAAAGAAGTACCAGACCAAGAACTTTAGCTTCTAAGCTCAAAATCCATTCTTTGGTGCCTGCTCTGTGAAAATGAACATCAATTACAGAACACTTTGTTGATTTACTAAGACCCACAGCACTAATTTTATCAGTAAAGCGTTCTGGAAAAAGGAGACAGGAATAAGTGTTTTACTTTTTGAGGCTTCTGCATCCTACCATTGCACCACCTGGACCGTCTCCTCTCTTGAAGTACATTAAGTTCCCTGGTGAATGTCCCTCACAGATAACAGTGGATGATAACCCCCAAGGCCAGAATTTTCTGCCAGCAATGCCCTTAGACAAATTTGTAAAGGGTTTCTGATGAGACTCCCTTCTGTGAACAGCATTTCCTGGTTCCAGAGAGAATGGATTTCTTCCAAGACCAGCCAATATAACAGCAATTTGTCTGCATTCTGTGAGTTAGTTATACTCTCTTCAACAGAGGCTAGAACTCATTTTTGTGACTCAGGAAAATTATTTCTCCAGAATATCTCAACAACAGGATTGCAAGTGATTTTGTTAAATATAAGTATTCATTTATACATTTTTAATGTATAGGTTTTTTGGAGCATGACAATCAATGTCTCATTACTACCTTTAGTATTTAAGTCAATACTGTATATCCTCTGTTCAAATTATTGTATGATTTCCATCTTTTAATTTTGTCTGACCTTGTGTAGGTATCTAGCAAAGGTTACTAGGGATTAAAACAGAATAATTTAAGTTTTCAGAGAGGAAATAAATATCTCGGGTTATAGCTGTTTATGAAATGTTTGCTTAGAAAGCATAAGATTCAGTATTGTATCCTCATCACCATATAAAAATAGCATCATTAACGTACCTGTAGTCAAACCACTTGGAATATAAAGGTAGGTCAATATATTCAAGATCAGCTGTGTCCATATATGGACATTTAGGCAAACTTTTACTACCAACACCCTGACTCCCAAAGCAAAATATGATGATAAAAATGATAAATACAAGCTTTATTTAAAAATATATTTTACTTAAAAGTAGTATGTCAAAATCATGATTAAACAAAAATGATAGAAAGTTTCAAGAACTTAAGATAGTTTCACCTAAATGGAAAAAGTATAAATGTGAGAACTTGGGAGAGGAAGTGACTAAGCAAAGTGTATGTTCTGTTTAATGCAAAGAAGAATGTATGGAGCAATTACACATATCACTTAATGAGAAGAACTGTACAGTGTTTAGTTATGATGTGGAAAAACAGGAACCAGTGTATACTTCTGGCCAATGCACTGAACAGATCTGTGACTCAACATTTCTATTCCTAGATATCAATTTACAAATCATGCACAGCAATAACATATATAAATGTACATATCAACTTGTATGTTCAAAAACATGTGGCAGCATCAGTCAAAATGACTAAAACCTAAAGACATTTTCAAAACCAATAAAATGTTGTAGGTCAGAAAGGAATGAAACAGACTAAGGAATAAAATAAAGTGATAAAGTAAATTAAAATGCAGGAGGCAGAAAAACATGAAAAAAAACTGAGGAAAATAGAGTTCCTTAAAACAGTGCTATAGAATAGTTTGTATATTAATAAAATTTTCAATAAGAGAGTTAGCAAATATTGATGAAAATTTTAATAGCACTATTTATGAGAGGAAAAAGTAAATGTTTAGTAGAAAGCACTGAAACACTAGCTGTTAATTTTTGGTCTGTATAATAGGAGACAATCAATAAATATATGTTTGTGTATATTATAATTTATGAAAAATTCAAATAATTCTTCTCTACATGAATTTTAATGCACTAGAAATACAATACAAACAAAATTATCTAATTATGAAGTCATTCTAATAAACTTTTCCTCTAGGAAAATTAAGAAAATTTATTTTGTAAGACTCTGTCGAGCCTTAGCTTACCGGAAACCCCCTGAGTGAACCACGTGAAGCCTGAATCGATGGAAAAAGCAAGAGGAATTTATTGTTGCAGTGCACTGGGGTGGTCCCAGACCCAAAGGAGAAGTAGCGACCCCTCTCAGCTCATACGGTGAGCTTTTATAGGGTTTTCAGGGCAGCAGCCACTAGGCTCAATGTGATTGGCAGAACGTTGTGACTTTTTAAACTGATTGGTCTTTAGGGAATGAGGTGGCAGAGAGTTCCCTCGTCTGAAGGTGGGCAACGGTCTGTCCTGTGGAATGTGTCCCCACCTTCAGGTCAGTTCCCACTCTGTAGAATGTGTCCCCACCCTCAGGTCAGTTCCTACTCTGTGGTCTGAGAAATGTTAATTAGACTCTCCCTTCTGGAGGGGCAAGTGTTGTATGACCTTCCCAAAGTTCCTAAGCTGACCTTTTCAATTTTAAACTTTATTATTTAAGAGTTTGAAGCAACTGTAAAGTAGCTCAGCAGAATAGAATGTTTGCCATAAAAACTGATGATCAAAATTTGATCCTTAGCATCATATGCTGGAAAGAAACATGTGGAGCCTGTGAGCTCTACTTGTATGCCATGACATTCACACATTACCACCCCACATAAAAAAAATGATAAATAAATGGGATTATTTTAAAAGAAAATGATTGCTACTTATTATAGAAAAGAGAGGATAGTGAGATGATGGCTCATTGGTGAAATGTGTTTGTCACACAAGCCTGGCAACCTGACTTTGATCCCTAAAACATACATAAAGATAGAAAGACAATCAAATCAATCTCGTCCTCTAACCTTCACCCAAGTACTGCTGCATTCTCCTTCTCCCCAACATAGAAATGCACACACTAATAAAGTAAATAGTTAAACAGTAGTTTTGATAATTATAAGGAAGAAAATATTTCCTATGATAGGTATCAATGGTGGCTACAGTTTCTGAAACACTAAACTATTAGATGTACATTTACATCTACAGTATAACAGGCATGATTCATGAAAGAAGAGAACCAAGAAAAGATGAGCCTAGGAGAAATTGGTGGAATTTCGATATCAGAAGTTTAGAGTTTCTCTTTAAACTGTTTTTATAATACTGTTTCATTTAGGAAGACAACGACTTTAAATTTGATGATTTAACTTATCACTGGTAACAACAATGTCAACTAATATGAGAAATGAAGTTTCTTTGGTTTTGTTCTAAGACAAGCAGAATTAAAAACTTTTAATAAGAATTATTCCTGAGAAACAAGCAGATTTCTGAGTTCAAGGCCAGCCTGGTCTACAGAGTGAGTTCCAGGACAGCCAGGACTATACAGAGAAACCCTCTCTCGAAAAACCAAAAAAAAAGATAAAAGAAAAAAAAAGAAAAGAAAAGAAAAAGAAAAGAATTATTCCTGTACTATAAGTTTGTCTAATTTGTTAGACTTGGACAAGTGGGGAAATAGACATTTTTTCCCCCAAACTTAAGAACTATAGGATTCATATGTGTTGTTTTCTTTTACACAGTAAGAAAAGCAATAAGTCCTACCATACTTTAGACTGTGATTTTTTTCTTTTAATAGACCAGTCTTTGTAGATGTGCTTCCTAGGCTGGTGCCACTGGAAGGTAGTAAAATACATATGGTACAAGGCCTTGTGGAGAGTTCTTGGTACCCCCTTCTAGGAATTTGGCAGGAATATGACATTGGGCTAGGACAAGGAAGTAGACTCAGAAGGAATACAGCTGAGGAATGTGTTCTTTGTATCTTGATGGGTCTTGTTAATAACCTAAATACAGTAATCCTGTGACCTTTGTTTGTGTTTTGTTTGTTCCTTAACTTTTCTGTTTACACTATGCTTGTTCCTTAACTACTTTGTTTATGCCTTTGGACTGACCATATTCTTTGTACATACCTAAAATGATATAAAAGCAGACTGGAAAAAAATAAACCCACTTCAATCCAGCTTCAACCTCAGAACTGGCTGGAGTCATGTTATAGTGTTGTCTAATTGTCTTTTTCAAGGGCTAGCGTAGGTGCTTATTTAGTAGAGGAATACATTCAGGAAAGACTGAACCAATAGGACCTGTCCTCCTGTTTCAAATTCCAAGTGTTAGAAAAAATGTTGCTTCAGCCTGTGCTCTGCACCATTGACATTAGAACCCAATAAATGCCAAATGTACAAGGAACAAAAAGGTCCCACAAGCAGCATGGTGGCTACTTCCTCTTAAACATTGGTAAATAGTGAGTGGGGCAGCCGCTGAGGCAATTTCCACATGAGGCCAACCTGAAGCCTGCCTGAGAAATTAGAGATTGGTAACACAGTGACAGTCAATCAGGAACTGTCATTTGAAGGACACAATTGATTGGGACCAATGGGATGATGGTGGAGTATATAAATGGTGCTCCCTGAGAATTAATAAATGAGCTTGCTGCCTTATTCTCACCTGCTCTAGGAATCTCAGCACTTGAATCTGTGCCTTCTCACCCATTGCCCCAAGAGGGATTGAGGACTCAGGCCACAGCCAGAGTAATGGAATTGGTTAAAAACTGGACTCAAAATAAACCTTCTCCAGTTAATTATCCAGGGTTTTGGAGTTAATTATCCAGTGTTTTGCTACAGCCTTAAAAAACAGGGTCCAACCAGTATTAAATATGACACTTAAATATGTTTCAAATAACAATATATAACGGTCTGTTACTATCATAGTAAGTGAAACATTGGTCTAAGTGTGATTTTTCAACAGAATTGGAAACATGTATTAGTATCATGAATGCTCTTCTTAAATTATCTCCCAATTAAGCAGTTCACCATTTTCTAGTGTCTTTGGCACAAGAAAATGATCTGGAAACTATGGAAAGAGAAATATAGACACCAATACAGCCACAAATCCCTCCACAAAGAAACTGTACTGCCTGTAAGATAAACTGGGACATTGGTGTCAAAGAACCTGTAGGAGTAGCCAACCAATCTTTGGTTTAACTTGAGGCCCAGAAGAAAAGAGGGAGCTCAGGCCCTACACTGCCTGGATGGCCAGAAACCCAGACTAGGTAGCCAGAGACCTGGAGGATAACGAAACACAATTGGAAAAAAAAGATGAAATTATTTCAAGTGATATTCATATTCTGCTGTATTCGTAGATTGGTGTCTTATCCAGTCATCTTTAGTGAGCCTTCTTCCAGCAGCAGATAAACTCAGGTGCAGAAACCTATAGCCAGGAATTATTTGTAAAGAGAGTCTCCATCCAGTCTTCTATTGGAAATTGGGTATCTCCATGAAGAGTGAGGGAAAGATTGTAGTAGTCGGAGGCGATGAAGGACACCAGGAAAACTTGGTCTAGTAAATCAACTAAGCAGGGCTCATATGGTCTCAAAGAGACTAAACTGGCAAGCATGTGGCCTCCATGGGTCCGCACAGGGGCCTCTGTGTATATGTACACAGGGCACTTAGTTTGGTGTTTTTGAGGGATTCCTAAGAGTGATAGCATGCATGTCTCTGTTTATTTTGTCTGCTCTTACAAATGTTTTCTTCCTATTGTGTTTCCTTGTCCAGTCTCAAGATGAACCTTTTACCTTGTATTACTGTATCCTGTTTTGTTGTGTTTGGTTCTTGTCTCTTGGAAGGCTCGTGTGTTCTGAAGAGGAAATAGAGGAGACATGGATCTAGGGAAGAGGGAAAGTGGAGAGTGGGAAGAGTGTAAAGAGGGGAACTATGGTCAGATGCATTGTAAGAAAGAAAACTCTATTTTCGATTTAAAAAAAAAAACAGAAAAAAATGAGTTTAAACTTTTGTTACTATTTTATTAACCTAACTCCATAAAGTAATGACTTTCTCAAGAAGAGAACCAAGGTAGTATTTAAAAGGTTCTATCCAGGAATGTGCATTCCACATTCCATATTTTTTCTTTCAGTTCATATAAGTGTGCTGGATTTATATCATTCTGCCCTCCTCCTTCCAACTTCTTCTACGTTTTTCTTATGCATTCACAAATTCAAGGTATCTTTTTTTAAACTTAAAATTGCCCAAATTTAATATCTTATTATTATTATTATTACTATTATTATTATTATTATTATTATTATATATTTTCTTTATTTACAATATCTGCTTTCCCAGGTTCCCCTCCAAAAATAAAAATAAAAATAACATAAAATAAAAAAACAAAAACTAAAACAATCCCCTGTTCCCTCTCCCCTCCCCCTGCTCAGCATCCCACCCCCTCCTGCTTACTGGCCCTGGCATTTCCCTACACTGGGGCATAGAACCTTCACAGACCAACTTGGCCATCCTCTGTTATATGCATGCTGCTGGAGCCATGAGTCCCAAGGAGCTAAAGGCTTTGCAGCCCCTTAGGTATCTTTTTATTTTAAAAATTGCTATCTCTAAATGGGCACTTAACCTTTACTGGGCAGGAAAATGGAGCTGGCTCTGGAGGCATGGGGGGGGGTTGTGATACAGGCAGAGAACATGAGAACAGGAGAGCTGCCCCGCCTCCAGGTGATGCAGGTATTGTGTAGTCTAGCTGGAGCTGTGTTGGATAGCTCACTCTGTTTCCATGGATAAGGGAGAGCTGGCTATTGGGCTGACCAGCTCAGTTACCAACCAGGCCTAGATCCAGGGCTCCGAATTGATCCTTCCCAAAATGTATATCATTTTTGAATGATGGACATACATGAATGGGTCAGTTCTACAGTTTCAAAACTTCAGACTCCATGACACAGGGAAACCACAAGGTAACAGGGAGGAATCCCAATGAGGATCCAATATTGATGGTGTCACAGAAGCCAAAAATCTTGAACCAGACCAATGAGTCATTGCAATAAATAAATACTTGCATGTGAAGAAGTGTGACTAGAAGGACATACTGTCTTCCATAATGTGACACGATACACCTTCCACAATGAGATATTTTCCAGGCTTTCATGGTGATGGTGGTGGTACTTGTTGTTGTTTCTGTGTGTTATATTTTGTGGGAGGTTGCAAGAGGGAAGTGAAGATATGAGGGGATAGGTAGATGAGTGGGACTGGGTTGCACAATGTAAAACTCACAAAGAATCAATACAAAGTTTTATTTTGTTTTATATTTTTATTTTTCAATTCATTATTTTATTAATTTATATCCCAAATGTTGCCTCCATCCCAGTGCCCCCTCTCAGATATTTTCATAACATTTCTCTTCTCATTTACCTCTGACAGGATGCTTCCCCCTCCCCAACCCCAAATATCCCCCTTCTAGAGCATCAAGACTCTACAGAATTTAGGCAGACAAGGCTATATACGTGCTGGGAGCCATGAACTAGCCCATGCAGGCTCTCCGGTTGGTATCTTAGTTTCTGATAGCTCCCTATGATTCCCAGTTAGTTGACATTGTTAATCTTCCTACGAAGTCATTATCTCCTTCATTTCCTTCAATCCTTCCCCTAACACTTCCACAGGGGTCCCCAACATGTGTCTAGTGGTTGGTTCTAAGTATCTGCATTGATTTCAGTCAGCTGCTGGTAGAGCTTCTCAGAGGACAGCCATGCTAAGCTCCTGTCTGCAAGCACAACATAGCATCAGTAATAGTGTCAGGATTTGGTCCTCACCCATGGGAAGGACCAGATGTCAGGCACGTCACTTGATGGCCTTCTGTCTGCTTCATTTTTGTCCCTGCATTTATTTTAGACAAACAATTATGGGTTAAAACTTTTGACAGTGGGTTGGTGACCACATCCCTCCACTGGGGGCCCTGTTTTTGTACTGGAGGTGGTCTCTTCAGGTAACATCACCCCACCCCACTCTTGGACCTTTCAGTGACTATCACCTCAATTAAGTCTTGGTAGCACCTCATATCCCAGGTCTCTGGGACTTTGTAGAGGTTATCCCTCCCCCTACCCTGAGAAGCTGCATATTTCCATTCATTCTCCTGGCCCTTTGGACTTCTCTCCTGGCTCCCTGATACCTGGTCCTACCTCTATTTTTCTTCCCCCAACCCATCTACCCAGTTCTTTCCCTCTCTCTGCCCTCCATGATTATTTTGTTCCCTCTTCTAAGTGGGAATAAAGCATCCTTATTTCAACCTTTCTTCTTGTTAAACTTCTTACAGTCTTTATCCTGTACTTCTTGTTAATATTCAGTTACCAGTAAGATGTACCATGCCTGTTCGGTTGGGTCTGGGTTACGTCACTCAGGACGACATTTTCTAGTTTCATCCACTTGCCTGCAAAATTCATGATGTCCTACTTTTTAATACATAGTGTTCCATTGTGTAAATGAACAACATTTCCTATATTCATTATTTAATTTTTTATTGGTTATTTTATTTATTTATATTTTAAAGGTTATTCCCTTTTCCAGTTTCCTATCCAAAAGCCCCCTATTTGGTTAGGGACAACGAAGTTGCTTCTAGTTTCTAGCTATTGCTAGTAAGGCTTCTATGAACATAGTGGATCACAAGTCCTTCTGATATGGTGGAGCATCTTTGGGGTATATGCTCAGAAGTGGTATAGCTGGGTCTTCAGGAAGAACTATTTCCAGTTTTCTGAGAAACCACCAGATTGATTTGCAGAGAGGTTAAAAGTTAAAATTAAAAAAAAAATTTCTCTCACATAAACAGAAGCACACAAGCATATACATGCACAAAACACAAATAATGGGAAAGGCAAGAACAGGTTCATACACAAAGTTTTAAAATATATTCCTAGTAATTGATATTGCTTTAACTACACACCTTTCGGTATTTTCAAAATAATTTTCTTTTGTTCAACATGCTGATTTTTCCCCCAAAATGCATGCTGTCTTAGACAAGATCTCTTATATTTGTTTATTTTAATGGCCCAAAGAAATTAAAATCTTGAATACTTAATTTGAACTAAACTCCTAGTTGTGTAATTTATATAGCATTAATAGTGCAAGCTCAGTTCCTTCAGTTTTAGAAGTATATTTATGCAGATCTATTTTTAAAGAGCACACATTTCTACAATAATTTAATTGGAGTCAACTTTTGTAAGTCAGTACCATCTGGAAATGAAATATAATGGAGATACTTTCTGCTTTATCACCATGGCACTTTTCTACTAGGAAAACAGCTCTATATCTTCTGGTTTCAAATGAACTTGTACAGATGTGCTGAAAAATCTTTGCTTACTAATTTATCGAGCAACATCATAAAAATATTATATTTCCCTAATTCACCATTACACACATTGAAATGTTTTAAGGGAAAATAAATACAATTCAGTAATTAAAATAAGCCGCACAGTAATAAATGCATTAAATTACTACAGTGTCTATTATAAACATGAGGATGCAACTTCAGCAGCTCGAGTCATTTGTTCATTTAAAAAGTATTTGCTGAGACTCTACATCAAATAGGCATTGAAAATTAAATGACACTCCATACATCATCTTTGACAACTCCTACAAAATACTAACTGCATATAATTATAAACAGGATAAAGATAATAGGTATGTCTTTAAGTAGGACAGCAAAGTGACTGATATCTGATTAAAACCTTTCATTTTGTCAGTAAAAACCTTGAGCTAACAGTTCACTTTAAATAGCAGTATTTAACTGTCAAAACTTCATTAGTTAAATACATTTTCTAGAATGCTTATTTGTATTATAAAACACTATATTTAATGACATTTACAAGATTTATTGATGTGATATCACATCTCTGATGACTCTGTTGTTATAGAAATATGTGAGGAACCAAGATCATAGTATGAGAAGTCTTCATTTGCTGCACTTTGTCATTCCTCATTATGATATAAAACATGTATAGTTTGAGCCATACCCTCAAAGACAAATGCATGAAGGTGAAAAAGTCAAGTAATGCATGAAAAATGCTTACAATTCCTATGAAAGTACATACAAGTATGTTTATTAACCTAAGTCTAATGCAATTCACTTTTGGGATATGATAGTTACCTATATTTTAGAAGTCATTTTAGTGTAGACAGTATCGCAATAGGTACTTGTACTTTCTATAAGTGTGTTTACCAACTACTGTGCATGTACTGATCTGAGTTTCATTAGGGCATTGTAATTCCAAATTATATTATAACCATTTATATACATCATAAGGTGAAATGGGACTTTTTGAAAATGTTGTCATAACACTGTAACTGGGTTACTTCCTTAATTTTTCACATGTAATTTAGACATTATTTCTTTCCTATTATGAAATGAAAAAATATGATGGCACAGATTATTAGAGTGTGCATGTATTAGGAGCCAAAGTTAGGTAAAGATCAATATTCTAGACTTTTATATATTTATTCAAGTAGAGCTGGTATATATTTTGAGATATGAAACAGGGAAGAAATCTTATTTGAAGTAACCAAGATGAGTACTTGTCAGAACCTGGAATTATACATTTGAGTATAGGCTTTCTAAAAGACAGAACTCGAAAGAATATTCTGTATGATCATTTTTATTTCCCATCAAAACCAATCACATGAAGCCCTCACAGATGCATGCCCCTGAATTTGCTATTTTATGTTTGATACTTTCCAACAGAAAATGAAACAAGATATTGCTATGAAAGCAAATGATAAACGATATGACAGGCCTATTTTCTATTATGATCTTAAAATAAACAGAAAACCATCCACTGCTTTATATTATAACTTTCGTAGTAGAATCAATGTATGTAGGCACACTTTGGTCTGATTTTGTAAAGAAATTTTGTATTTTGTTTAAAACTGAAACACAGAAAACAACAATATGTGATTAGAGTGACTTTTATGCAAAAAAAGAAGAAAGTACAAGTTTTGGTAGGACAGACCTCTGTTACTATCCGCCAAACTTGACATATATCTATGGGTAATCTGTATTATTAGCTAAAAAATATAATATGTTTGAGACATGAAATTTTATACAATTTATTCTGACAGACATCTGTTTTCTTTGCCTGCACTATTGAGCCAATTTTGCATTAATGTTCACATTTTTCTCCTTGTCTTTTTGATATGATTTTCTGTCAATCATATAAGATTTCTCTAGATGTAGAAATAGGAAAAGTCAAGGAGTGTTCTTCTAGAGTTTGCAGGGGGAAAGTAGTTTTTTGGTCTACTCTATATCATACATTTGTATCCAAAGCTGGAAAAAGTAGTTTGAAATTCCCCTACCTACCACCATAAAGTAACTTGTTTTGGTAGGTTAGCAAATCACTAGAAAACTCATCTTCATGGTGCATTGTTTTAAATGATTGGAAAATCACGTGAAAATCAACCATTTTGTTCTTTGAATGCATCAATAAGCTGAAGAATAAGCTCGCCTCTCTAATATAATTCAAGCAGGATTGGGGTTAAGTAGATTTGGGGGTTTGGGGTGTGTGTGTGTGTGTGTGTGCACGTGTGTGTGTGTGTGTGTGTGTGTGTGTGTGTGTGTGTGTATGTGTGTGTGCATTGGGGAATATTTTATGGGATTGTGTCAGACTCATGAAAGTAAACTTAACAGTCAGGGTCTCACATTCTGCCAATTTAAGGAAAATGGAAACCTCCTCACTCTATTATTAACTCACCCTCTAGGTTTGCAGTTTTCAATAGTTGAGCCAAACACTTCTTTCTGTGGCACTAGAAACAGAATACAAAGCCAGTCTGGTTCGTACTTCCTTGCCTTTTCAGAATAGGTCCTCCTCTGGGTCACAGCAATAAGTAACAGCTGATACTTACCGAGGGAACCCAGTTCTTTGTTTTGGTTTTGGTTTTGTTTTCATTCTGAAAAGTGAAATTATTTGCTTTATGGTTTTCCACTCTCTCTATAAATTGTACATTTTCAACTTTCTATATGTATATATATATAATATTAATATTTACTTCAGGTTTTATATTCAAGAACTTGTGTATATGTGTGTGAGTGTCCATTTCTGTATGCCCTGGCACAGCACATAGAGGTGGCGGTCATACTTCTACCATGAGAGCTTAAGAGATCAAAGTCATGTCATTCGGCAAACAAGCACTCTTATAGACTGAGAAATCTTGCTGCCCCAATTTTCTCCATTTTTATAATTCATTAATAATTCACTACTAAACTTTCTGTTTTGCATCCTTGCATTTCCATGAATGAGTTTACATATTTCTCACTGCTATAATTCAGTGAGAAGCCAAAAATTACTCATTGTAAGTACACTGCTTGAAACAATCCTTGAACCTTACACATTCAAATACATATTATGTTACTATATGTGTTTTTTCCTGTGTATGTGTTGGTACCATTGTAGGTGTGTGTTGGGCAGTTCCCTGTGTCTGCCAAAAGATGACATCAGTTTTCCTGGAGCTGAAGTCATGAGTTTGAACTACCTGATGTAGGTGCTAAGTACTGCATGTCAGTCCCCTGCACAGCAATCAGTGCTTGTAAGGGCTTTAATGTCACTCCATCCACTCAAATATGTTGAAATAGTGTTTTCAAAAGTAAAATAGAAACATATTTTTGTCAATTATACCTCTCAAGACAGAAAACAATGACATGTAGATTCAAAATATTTTATTTCATTAAACTCAGATTGTTTATTATTTTGCTAACTTTGTTTAATATATTTAGTACTCATTCCATCAAGTAGTTATGCTTATTATAAATTTTATACTCAAGATAGTAAACTGCCAATATTAATAGAATTCTAAGAAACTTTGAAATATGAGCTATATCAAAATGATGCCTAGCATATGAATATTACTATTCATTATAAGTAATAATGCTGTGTTATAAAGGATACATGCCCCTTGCTACAAGAATTATAAATTAAGAGATATGTCTGTTTTACTAAGATCAGGAATGCTTCTCAAAGAAAATGAAAAATAGCTTTTTTCTAATTGACATTTTCTTCAGTTTTTATGTCATAGTATAGACAGAAGCATATTGGACTAAGGTGGTGGACAAATGTACTATTAGTAACCTTTCTTGAATTATTCATCATATTCTGTTTATCTGCCATATTTTGCCATCTGTCTCCTCAGGTTTTTACATCTTAAATATGGAAACACTCCAACATATGATTTTAGTAGTGAAATGCTTAAAAAACAAGACTGGTGAACTGAATACCCAAACTTTCATATAATATATGAAAATGTTTCTACATTATTTAAAAAATTAGAAATGTAATTTATAGTATTTTGATAACAAGTGATCATAACAGCTTAAAATAATTGTATGGAAAATTAGACATTAAAAAGGGCATTGCTGAATTCATAGCTTGCTTCAATGGAGAGATGAAATCATGATTATATAACTCAGAAAACGAAGAAACAAGCAATACTTTTTTTAACAAAAATAAAACACCATAAGCACACTTGATTGGGAGACATTTGACAAATCTGATATTCTAAGAGTCAGTTTTAACATGGATTTCATTATTTGAGAAGTTTATTCCTAAGGAGATGGGGAGACAAAACAACTGAAAGTTGTTCTCTATAAAAGAAACTACAGAAAATGTAACCATCATTATCTTTTTATTAAATACTTGTAGTTTAGACTATGAGATGTGATATTCAAACACTTTAAAATTTTTCATATTTATCAAAAAGATGAGTAATTATTATAGTTATTTTATTAGCTAAAGATATCTGAGCATTTCTTGTCTTTAAATAATGTATTAGTATTAAGTAATACCTATGAAGTAATATGGTAAATTCAACATCTAATTATTATCTAAAAATTATTTAAAGGTCTTTTTAGTGTTTCATGCACTGGCACTATTTGTCACAATGAATCATATTATTGAATGAACTGAATTAGTGACATCCTTTAAAAATGAATAAAAATATATTGTTGTATTTGGAATTCTTTTTTTTAACTAGGCCACCACTAGTATCATTACAGATGAAGTGTTCAGGTAATGATGAAGACAGGAAGAGAAGGGAAAATTTGATCTTCTCTATTTATCAACCCAAAATCTTTTTCAAATTTCTAGACTTCTTCGCCCAAGCTGGCCCAGCAGGGTACATCCATGCAGACAGGATTCCATAGACTCTTGTCAGTTACCATTTGCTTTTCACTGTTTTCAAAATGTTCAGAATCTTCATTATTGGTGTTTTATTTTTCTCCTTTTTATTTTTGAACTTTTTTTTTTTTAGATATTTTCATTATTTACATTTCAAATATTATCCCCTTTTCTGGTTTCCCTTCCAAAAACCCCTATCCCCCCCCCCACACTGCTCATCAACCCACCCACTACTACTTCTTGGCCCTGGCATTCCCCTACACTGAGGCATAGAGCATTCACAGGACCAAGGGTCTCTTCTCCCACTGATGACCAACAAGGCCATCCTCTGCTACATATGCAGATGGAGCCATGAGTCCCTCCATGTTTACTCTTTGGTTGATGGTATAGTCCCTGGGAGCTCTGGGGGTACTGGATAGTTCATGTTTTTGATCCTTGTATGGGGCTGCAAACCCCTTCAGCTCCTTGGGTCCTTTCTCTAGCTCTTCCATTGGGTACTCAATGGTTGGCAGAGAGCATCAACCAATATTTGTCAGACACTGGTAGAGCATCTCTGGAAACAGCTATATCAGGCTTTTGTCAGCAAGCACTTGTTGGCATCCACAATAGAATCTGGGACTGGTGACTGTATATGAGATGGATACCCAGGTGGGACAGTCTCTAGATGGCCTTTCCTTCAGTCTCTGCTCCACACTTTGTAACACCTCCAAAGGTTATTTTGTTCCCCCTTCTAAGAGGGACCAAAGTATCCAGACTTTGGTCTTCCTTTTTTTAGAGCTTCATGCAGTCTGTGAATTGTATCATGAATATTGCAAGCTTCTGGGCTAATATTCACTTATCAGTGAGTGCACACCATGTGTGTTCTTTTGTGATTGGGTTACATCACTCAGGATGATATTTTCTAGTTCCATCTATTTGCCTACAAATTTCATGAATTCATTATTTTTAATGTTGAGTAGTACTCCATTGTGTAAATATACCATATTTTCTGTATCCATTCTTCTGTTGAGGGACATCTGGGTTGTTTCCAGTTTCTGGCTATTGTAAATAAGGCTTCTATGAACATAGTGGAGCAGGTGTCCTTATTACATGTTGGAGCATCTTCTGGGTATATGCCCAGGAGTGGTATAGCTGGGTCCTCAGGTAGTTCCATGGACAATTTTCTGAAGAACCACCAAATTGAGTCTAGAGTGGTTGTAACAGCTTGGAATCCCACCAGCAATGGAGGAATGTTCCTCTATCTCCACATCATCAACAACTTCTGCTGTCACCTGATTTCTTGATCTTAGCCATCCTGACTGGTGTGAGGTAGAATCTAAGGATCATTTTGATTTGCATTTCCTTGATGACTAAGGATGTTGAACATTTCTTTAGGTGCTTCTCAGCCATTTGGTATTCTTCAGTTGAGAATTCTCTGTTTATCTCTGTAACCCATTTTTAATTGGGTTATTTGGTTCTCTGATGTCTAACTTTTTGAGTTCTTTATACATATTGGATATTAGTTCTCTATCGGATGTAGGATTGGTAAAGATCTTTTCCCAATCTGCTGGTTTTCTTTTTTGTCCTATTCACAGTTTTCTTTGCAATTTTAAGAGGTCTCATTTGTCAATTCTTGATCTTAGAGCATAAGCTATTGGTGTTCTCTTCAGGAAACTTTCCCTTGTACCCATGTGCTAGAGGTTCTTTCCCACTTTCTTTTCTATTAGTAGTTTCACAGTAGCTGGTTTTATGTGGAGATCATTGATCTACTTGGATTTGAGCTTGTACAAGGAGATAAGAATGAATCAATTTTCATTCTCCTACTTGCTGACCTCCAGTGGAACCAGCACCATTTGTTAAAAATGCTGTCTTTTTTCTCCACTTGATGATATTAGCTCCTTTGTCAAAGATCAAGTGACTATAGGTTTGTGGGTTCATTTCTGGGTCTTCAATTCTATTTCATTGATCTTCCTGCCTGTCTTTGTACCAATACCATGCAGGTTTTATCACTATTGCTCTGTGATACAGCTTGAGGTCAGGGATGGTGATTCATTTAGAAGTTCTTTTATTGTTGAGAATATTTTTCAATATCCTAAGTTTCTTATTGTTACAGATGAATTTGCAAATTGCTCTGTCCTACTCTGCGAAGAATTTTGTAATTCTTGATGGGGATTTGTAATTTTGCTAGGGATCACATTGAATCTGTAGATTGCTTTTTACAGGATGTTCATTTTTACAGTATTAATTCTGCCAATCCATGAGCATCTTCTAAGATCTTCTTTGATTTCTTTCTTCAGAGACTTGAAGTTCTTGTCACACAGATCTTTGACTTGGCTTAGAGTCACACCAAGCTATTTTATATTATTTATGAGTATTTTGAAGAATTTTATTTCCCTAAATTTTTCTCAGGCTGTTAATTCTTTGAGTATAGGAAGGCTACTGATTTGTTTGAGTTAATTTTATATCAACTACTTTGCAGAAGTTGTTTATCAGGATTAGGAGTTGTCTAGTGGAATTTTTGGGGTCACTTAAGTATACTATCATATCTTCTTCAAATAGTGACTTCTTCCTTTCCAGTTTGTATCCTTTTGACCTGGCCTGGCCTGCAGGTTACTTGGTTGATCAGGGTATATTTAAAGCAAAAATCTTGGAGGGGAGGGGGAGAGGAAGGAGGGAGAAGGAAGTTTACAAGATCTT
>NW_022196913.1:86008964-86022883 GCF_008632895.1 Mastomys coucha
CCCCCCCCCCCCCCCACGGGGCTGCCCTGTCTTAGGCAGTTGAGACTTAATGCCAGCTCCATCTCTGACTTACCAGGTCCCTTGTCGTGGGGAGAGAGCCAGGATGGGTCAGGGTTGATGGCCTTAGGCTATTTGAGTAGAGGGGGAGATGGGATGGACCCAAGGCCTTGGGTCATTAATAGTCTCCCAACTAAAAAAAGCCCAGGACCAGATGGGTTTAGTGCAGCGTTCTATCAGACCTTCAAGGAAGATCTAATACCAATATTCCTCAAACTATTTCACAAAATAGAAACAGAAGGTACTCTACCCAATTTGTTCTATGAAGCCACAATTACTCTTATACCTAAACCACATAAAGACCCAACAATGAAAGAGTTCAGACCAATTTCCCTTATTAATATCTATGCAAAAATACTCAATAAGATTCTCACAAACTGAATCCAAGAACACATTAAAACTATCATCCATCACAATCAAATAGAATTTACCCCAGGGATTCAGGGATGGTTCAACATACAGAAATCCATCAACCGATGTAATCTACTATATAAACAAATTCAAAGGAAAAAAAAACGCACACACATGATCATCTCATTAGATGCCGAGTCCAACCTACCTTCATGATAAAAGTCTTGGAAAGATCATGAATTAAAGGCCCTTACCTAAACATAGTAAAAGCAATATACAGCAAACCAGTAGCCATCATCAAACTAAATGAAGAGAAACTTGTAACAATCCCACTAAGTCAGAGACTAGACAAGGCTGCCCACTCTCTCCACCTATTCAAGTCCTAGCAGGAACAATTAGACAACAAAAGGAGGTCAAAGGGATACAAATAGGACAGGATGAACTTTTTTTTAGTATATATTTTATTTATTTACATTTCAAATGTTATACCCTTTCCTGGTATCCCCTCTGAAAAGCCCCTGTCCCATCCCACTTTTCCATGCTTCTATGAGGGTGTTCCTCCACCCACTCACCCACTCCTGTTTTCCTGGTCTGTCATTTCCCTACAATGGGACATTGAGCCTTCACAGGACCAAGTGCCTCTTTTCTCATTGATGTCTGACAAAGCCATCTTCTGCTACATATGAGGCTTGTGAGATGGGTCACTCCATGTGTACTCTTTGGTTGGTGGTTTAGTCCCTAGGAGCTCTTAGGGTGGGGAGGTGGGAGGAATGGATACAGAAAACGTGGTACATTTACACAATGGAGTACTACTCAGCTATTAAAAACAACGACTTCATGAAATTCTTAGGCAAATGGATGAAACTAGAAATTATCATCCTGAGTGAGGTAACCCAATCACAGAAGAACACACATGGTATGGTAAGTGGCTATTAGCCCAAAATCTCGGAAAACCTAAGATACAATTCACATTCACAGACCACATGAATCTCAAGAAGTGAAGAGATGCCGGAAACCTGCCTCTGCACTTTCCTGCTGCTTTCACAGTTAGAGCTCCCTTCATCCTTTTCCCAGAATAGATTCCTACAGCCTTTTGGAAAGGGTAAACAGAGAAGGCCCAGCCTGGCACAGGAATATTGCAATTACTTTTTTCTTGGTGGCACTCCCTTCCCCTTAACAATGGCCATAGGGTAGGGGAGGGGGTGGACCACAGATGCTAGCTTTGGAAACACAACAGCTAACATACCTCAACCTCTGTGTCACTGAGGCTGACACTCTCCTTGATAGATAACCAACATTTCTCCAGTGAAAATGGCTCCTGTCCTTGAAGGAAACAAAGACCCATCATCCTTGAAATGATAAGTGGCCCACTCTTGAACCACGAGAAAAGGGCAATTAAGAGTTCCCATACAGCTCCGACCAGTTTGTAAAAATACACTAGCACCTGATAGCACCATAAAGTTACTTCCCAGGTCAGAAGGGTCCTCCTCCCACCTGTACAAACATTTTCAGGTTTGAAGGGTGGCTTTCCCTTGTCATCTCCCCAGTCATGTAACCCCAAAGTCTGAGGACCCCTGCTTATGCATGTGTGCGTATAAATACTCCAAGGGCATCACATTCCTAACCTGTGCAGTGAGAAAGGCTTGGGATCCAGGTCTGACTTATGAATAAAGGATTTTATTGTTTTCACACTGGACATGAACTTCTTGGAGTTCTTCTGGAGTTCTGGAGAACTGAGTGTAACAGAGGAAGACCAATATGTGGGTACTTTGGTCCTTCTTAGAAGGGGGAACAAAATACTCTCGGGTGGTTTATTTTAACTCCTTTTAATACGTTCCAATGATCAAAAACATTCACTTTTAAATCTCTGAGACTCTGGAGCTCCTCAGCATCAGGCGTCAGTCGATCACTTTCATTCAGATCAGTTCTCAGAAATTCCATCCTGAGTCTCTCCTTTGAAAAATAAACCTATTACCATTTTCATTTATTGTGAGCCTAATGGCTTCTTGGCATCTTTAAGGCATGTTTCCAGGCTGAAACAAAGGGTCTGACTCTGTTGTCACAAAACTACTGTGGGTGAAGTGATTTATTTCTGCTACCTATGGAAGCTTGAACAGTAATACTTATTTCAAAAAGGCTGAAAAAAAAATATCTTAACTAGCTAGAGGTACTAAAGGAAACATGCAGATAATTCTAATTACCTCCTCCCATATTTATTATTTTTAGGGAGTTCTCATGTAATCCTTGTTGCCTTCAAATTGGGATGATATTAAATGCCTGAATCTCCTGTTTACTACCCAAATGCTGTGGTTACAGATGTTTACCACTACTCCTATCTTGCTCTCTTTAAATAAAAGAAAACTTAAAAGAAATATTGAAACATTTGCTTGCACTGAAAACACAGAATTGGGTGAATATCTATTAAAGCACAGTTTCAGGAGCTAACTATATGTTAGAATTTTACCTGTGTGATTCTGTCACTTGCAGGGAAAAGTATATTGCGTGAGTACACCATATCTGTATTTCTTGTTTATAATATTAGCAAAGACCATTATCTTCACGCTGTGGTCCTCAGGTGGATGCTTCCTATCCAAAATATACATGATATTTCCAGTTCCGACTCTCCAATCCTCTTATGTACTTTCTAAAAGTGTGAATTTGTTATTCATTTCAGTGTGACTGACAATGTAACATCTCTGTTCTAAGATAACCCTCACTTTGGGCCAAAAAACAAATAGAAATAAATTTCATCCCTTAAAACACTCTTAAATTAATGAGCCATCTTGTTAATAACAAGGAATAAGTAAGGGTTGCATGTGACATATTTAAATTATTTCTGTCTTCCCCTATCTTCATGTGTTCCTTCCTGCTTTAATATGTAACTCCACATTGACTTCTCTGTGTGTAGTTTGTTTGGTGTGTGTGTGTGTGTGTGTGTGTGTGTGTGTGTATGTATGTGTGTGTACATGAATTCATCCCTTCACAGACTGTCCGTACTTCCCTATGTGTTACTCAAGTTCACATAGTCAATGTGAACCAGTCACCTGGTCAATGTCTGCCCATTCTGACTTCCATTTAAACTTCCTGGGAAGTGACTATGACCATGTGACAAAACAATAGCCCATCTTGTTAATAACAGAAATACAAAGGTGTTGCGTGTGATGTATATAACCTATGTTAGATTTCCCCATGGGACTTAGCTGGTCTCATGTAACATTGAGTCTTTAATCCCACAATGGAATACAAACTCAAAACTTATTCTAATTAATGAATGGAAGGCTTTAAATGTCACAAGGATATATAATATTGAGGTATATAACCCTGATCAATAACACAGCCTCAATGTAATTTCTCAAAACTCAAATAAATAATAGCTACCTCTTAAGTTTGTTGGCTGACTCAACTCTACTAGGTAGTTCTACCCTCCCAATCAGCAGGCTTTGTGATATTATTCACAGGTTTGTTAGAGCTTAATTTGGGTGTTTCACAGTTACAGAGAATTGGTCCAGGAATGTAAAGCAGCTATGATAAAGAATAACTACACACTTCATCTCCAGACAGGATGCAAAGAGAAAGGGGACAGGCAAGAGAAGACAGAGAAAGATAGAGTCCCCAATAGACACATATCAGAGAATTTAATTCATACAAATTAGCATTTTAACAAGGGTATTTCCAAGTTAATGAAAATTATCACTATTGGAAGACACAGCATGAGTCCCCTCTAGGTTCACTGCAATATGGTACCATCTGAAAAGCAGAATACAGCCTCATCAGACACCAGCCTTCGTAGCATCTTCTTCTTGGGCTTCATGGTCTCCAGACAATGAGAAATAAATGTCCACTCTTTATAAAGTGTCCATTCTAAGGCAATATGTTATAGTACCAGAAGTGTCTTAAGATAAACCACAGATGCCAGCTTTGGAAACACAACAGCTAACATACCTCAACCTCTGTGTCACTGAGGCTGACACTCTCCTTGATAGATAACCAACATTTCTCCAGTGAAAATGGCTCCTGTCCTTGAAGGAAACAAAGACCCATCATCCTAGAAATGATAAGTGGCCCACTCTAGAACCACGAGAAAAGGGCAATTAAGAGTTCCCATAAGAATGGCTAACATGTTATCTCCTAGAAAGATTTTAAGTCAGTGAACTTAAAATGTTAAGCTATTACATTTGCATTCTTCATCATATTCTCCAACCTTTGATATTAATACTGACAAAACTATGTCAATATAGTAATGAAGACATTAGTGACCTATCCTTTGTATCAGTGGGATTGGTTATGTGTTAGGGGTCATTATTTTAACTTTTTTTATGATCAATGGCATACTACAATTTTTTACTTGGTCATTGTAATTTTTCTTAATGCTTTGTAGGAGTTTGAATCCCTTGTTTTAATAAACATATTATAAAAAATTCAGTATTACATCAATATATAAATACTCTGACAATATATTTTAACTTTTCTGATTTAGCTTCTGTGTCCACTTACATGCTTTATACATTGTCATCATTGTGGTACAAAGTATTAACTATAAGCCTGCCTGTGATTTCTTTTGTAATTAATTTATTTTATATTTGCTGTAAAATTGTTTCTTACATTTATATCATCATTCAGTATGGAGTTTGATTTCATACACATTATGAAGTACGATACTAAATTTATTGTACTCCATAAAGATAGCTAATTATTTCAATATGATTTATTAAATAGTTTTTCCTCTTCCCATCTGATTTATGCATATCAATGACATATTTATGTGTGATGCTTCAGTTCTCTGTTCTGTTCCATTGATCTATTTGTTTAATCTCACATAAAACTACCCTATTTTAAAACCACAGAAGTATTATATATCTTAATGTCTGGCAGAGAAAGTCTTCACCATATTTTCCTTCTAAATTGCCTTCATAATCTTTGGCTTTGTTACACATCCAACTAAAGTTGGCTTTTCTGTTGACAAATATACATGTACATACATATTATGTTCTTCAATTAAAATTTCACCTTATAATAAATTACATTAAAGGGGTATTATTAACTTACCAAATTAGAAGAATCATAAAACCTTACCTCTTTATATATTTAGCTTTCTTTGTATGTTCCTCATTACTGGAATGAGATCTATCTCTAGCCCCTCCTCAGCCCTCTGGTTCCTTTGTGATCTACAAAAAATATAATTTAGATGATATCCATACAGTGTAACTGGAGAGGATAGAATTTACTACAGAATGATAGGAGAGACTCATTAAGTGGGAGTAGAGAAAGGTAAAAGTAGTTCATTTTGGAGAAAAAAATCACTCTTGATGGATGAGAGGAGCAAGGACTAGAGATGCTTATACTAACCTAAGTGTTTAAATAAGCTTTAAGCAATTTTGTTTTATTATTATCAATTATTATTATTGCTAATATGTTACTAACATATTTAATTGTGAATAAGAATTGGTTTAATTTTAACATTTCTATACATATATACAATGTGTTTTGAACCTATTTACTCTCCATTATCTACTTTTGTCTACTTCACACTTCTGCCGATCACCATAACCTTCCTCTTCCAAAGTCCAAGTCCTGATTTCATGGTCATTGTTTCTTTCTTTGTTATTCTTATTGTGAGTGATGCAATGATATTTCATTGGAGGTGGTTACAAACTCATAGACATCTAACCTGGGTCTATACCATAGATGAAATTCTCTCTCTCATTAAATTTAAGGTTCCCATTAAATAATTAAGGAGGAGACCACTTCAAGTAGCACCTTTCTATCTCTTATATGAGGATGGGCTAACCAATCTTGTGCAGGACTTATATAGGAAATGAAAATTACTATGTGTTCAAGAGTTCAATAGCTATGGTATGGCTTGAAGGAAGCATTCCACAACACCCAGACTCTTTCCTTTCTGCTCTTTTATCCATAATGTTTAATGAGCCTTATAGGAGGTCTTCTTTATGGCACTCATTCTTATCACCTTGAACATCTGGTCATATTTCTCAACAATTAAAAGTTTCCTGCAAAAAGAAAATTCTCTGACCAGAAGGGGCATAAGAAATAATCTCAGGGCATAGACATAATTATTTAGAAGGCAGTTTGATAAGCACTGCATGTCAAATCAACAAAACTACAGATTCTCTATGAGGTTCTACATCTTCTCCAAATATAGGCTGTTCACTGTGTTTATGGTGCCAGCAGACATGTGGAAGTCAGAGGCACAACCTTCAATAGTTAGTATGCTCATCTCACCATGGGGAATCAGAGAATCAAAATCAAACTGTCAAATTTGACAACAAAGCCTTTTACCTGCTGAATTATCTTGCCAGTTCTTACTCCCTTCTTTCACATAATATTTTAAAATCTCAAAAATGATAATTGTAGTTCTTCCTCCTTTTTTTAAAATCATGGTGTTTGTAAGTTTAATAAGTAAAGGATAAAAAAGTCTGACTATAGCAAAGGTATCCATCCTCAAAGACATTTAAGTCTATTAATATTATACTAGATACCTAATGTGAATATGTGAATTCAGAATAAGAAATTGATGAAGACATCAGGATTAATGTGTGCGTGTGTGTGTGTGTGTGTGTGTGTGTGTGTGTGTGTGACAACTGGCAGGAATTGGGAACCACCCACCAAGAAATAAATGTCAGGAATAGAGCATATTTGAGCAAAACCTATTTACCAGTATCAGAAAAAGGTAGACATTATGCAAATGCCCCACCAAAAAATTCTCTTGGCCCACAGTCTTTTGAGTCCTGCAGCTTCTCCTGTTTTACTGACATAATTACATTTACATTTCTGGGAGCACTTTATTCTGCCATCTTTTGAAGCCTCTGTTTATACTACTACCCATGTGTCCCTGGTGTGATTTTTTATTTCAAGACACTGGAACCTATACATTTATCAGGTCCCTCTGAACTCTGACCTATGCCCATCATACTTATGCTTCTATTTTAAAATTGTGTAATATTTAATGTTTTCAGGGCGTTCATGATTCAGATTCTGTGAAGCTTTTACTCATGATGAGATAGGACTTTTCAGTGATGTGTGATTTCTGTGAGTCAGCCACCATTTTTTACATACACATCTGGAAAACTATAAAAATAGCAGTTAAAAGGTTTAAAAGAGGCATACAGCTACCGTTAGGAATAGTTTTGGAGCAAACCTTTGTCTGCAAAGGTCTTACTTATGGACTGAGTTTCATAGTGAATCAAACTACTTTTATATGACTATTGCTGTAATACAGCAACCTAAGGCTCAGAAAAAGATTTTATATGTATATATATTTATTCATTTGCATACATACATATGTGTGTATGTGTGTATGTGGTATACATTGTCTATACCAGTAGACATGTGGAAGTCACAAGGACAATGTTCAAGACTTGGTAGGCTCATCTCACCATGTGATATCAGAGAATAAAATCAAGGTTTCCAGGTTGACAACAAAGCTTTTAACCTGATGAGTTATCTTGCCAGTTCTTTCTCCCTTCTTTCACATAATATTTTAAAATCTCAGGAGTAATAATTGTAGTTCTTCCTCCTTCCTTAAAATCACATACACAGGAAGGTACCCTCCAAGGCTCAGATAACTTCACAGCACAGGGTAGAAAAGTAAGAACTGAAGAAAATGGGTAGTCTTAGAGAAGTTGTTTCTTCGAGGCTTGACATTGGCTATTAAGAGTCATATATGTGTAAAATGCAAAGAACAGTGAGGGCACGACTTAAGACTATAGTAAAAAGGACCTGGTTCTTACTTCTCTTTAATAGAGAAAGAGTTACGAACAATCTTGTTTCGATGTGGGGACAATATGTGCACCAACCCAGGGTCAGCTAGATGTTGACCTAGATAAAATATATAATTAGATATTTATATTATACCTTGTAAACCTAAGGAGGAAATGACAGAAGAATGTAAGAGGCAGGGGAAGGGGTAATTGTTACTTAGCTGTATGCTCTGGACTGAAACATATTCTCAAGAAAATAGAAAGAAGCTCACAAAGCTTGGGAAAACATGGCTCCTAAGACTCAGAGATCACAAAACCAACATAACTTCTAAGGCTGTTCCCAGAGGTAAGTGGCAAACACTTCCAGGACAGTGATGCAGTTAATTGAATGTTGTCGGCAGTAATATACTTTTCCAAGTCCTCAGCCATGCTGCAGTGAGGCATTACAGGATGCAGTTTCTTGAATAACTCATAATTCTATAAGTAATCCCAACAAACTCATGGGATAATTAATCTGCACTTAGGTAACATCATTTTTTTTTAGTCTGTTGTTCCTCTGTATCTTGAATAAACAAGAATTTCTATGAGATTTCTCACGAAAACAAATCCAGTCTTCTTAATTCCACCTACTTGTTTACTTTCAAATTTTATTGTTCTTTATAGTCAAATATGACCCATTCATCTCTGGATTTTAGCTATTAATCATAAGATATAAGTGCAGGGACCATTCACATCATAGAAATTTTACAAATGGAGAATTTGCAGCAAGTGGAGAAACATTACAGAAATCTACAACTGAAAACAGTACAAAGATCAATGAAGCATGTGGTGGCATCCAAAACTTTCAGACACATTTCCATCACAGATCCTGTGTCCGCAGTTCAAAGAACACTAAAGAAAAGGGTGGCTAAACACTGTAAGGCCAAAGTATCAGGGAGTCTGCTGTGAAACAGCCTCTCCTAGAAATGGCTGTTTAAACAGGAATCTCCCCACTGCTGGGTATTTTGGCTAAGATCATCCTCAATGAGTCCTGGTAACCTCTCACATCCAAGGTCTCTGGTACTTTCTAGATGTTCCAGTCACCCCTAATACCTTCAGCTTCACATTTCCATTCATTCTCCTGACCTTCAGGGCTTCTCTCCTGTCTCCTATCCCATAGCTGATCCTGCTCCTTTTGTCCCTCCCCTATTCTATCCCACCCTGGTGCCTCCCTCCCTCTGCCTCCCATGATCATTTTGTTCCCTCTTCTAAGTGGAATTGAAACATCCTCACTTGGGCCTTTCTTCTTGTTAAACTTCTCACATTCTGTGTTTTGTTTCATGAGTATTCTGTAATTGAGGGCTAATATCCACTTATCAGCAAATACATACCATGCATGTATGCAGACCTTTTGGGTCTGGTTTACTTCACCCAGGATGATATTTTCTAGTTCTATCTGTTTGTCTACAAAATGTATGATCTTCTCATTTGTAATAGCTAAATAGTATTCCATTGTGTTAATTAACCAACTTTCTATATCTATTCTTCAGTTGAGGGATATCTGGGTTGTTTCCAGCTTCAAGTTATTATGAATGAGGCTATTATGAACATAGTGGAACATGTGTCCTTGTGGTATGGTAGAGCAACGTATGGGCATATGCCCAGGGAGCAGTATACCTTGGTCTTCAGGTAGAACTATCTAATTTTCTAAGGAATTGTCAAATTGATTTCCAGAGTAATTGTATCAGTTTGCAATCCTACCAGCAATCGAGAAGTGTTCTTCTTTCCCCACATCCTCACCAACATGCATTGTCACTTCAGTTTTTCATCTTAGCCATTCTGATTTGTGTAAGGTGGAGTCTCTGGGTATTTTTGATTTGCATTTCCATGATGACTAAGGATGTTGAACATTTCTTTAAGTGCTACTCAGGCATTCAATATTTTCTTATTTTAACTCAGTACCCCATTATTTAATTAGGATATTTATTTTGTTTTGGTTTTTTTGTTCTTTGTTTTGTTTTGTATTTTGGAGTCTATTTTCTAGAGTTCTTCCTATATTTTGGATATTATCCCTCTGTTGACTATAGGGTTAGTGAAGATTCTCAATCTGTTATATTGCTGTTTTTTCCTATGGACCGTGTCCTTTGCCCTATAGAAGCTTTTCAGTTCCATGAGGTACAACAATTGACAAAAGGGAGCTCATGAAACTGAAAAGAATTAGATTTTTAAATTCTTTCTGAATGTTCTGAATCTATTCCCACCTGTTTCATGTCTGGCAAGTATGTCTACACACCCTGTGAAGTATCACACCTCTGCTCTTGAGAGTTCCTCAGCTGCTTCTCTTTTCTTCTTACTTTATCTGATGAGCATATGTAGCTTCTTTGAACATTTCCCTCTATTTGACCCATTCACCATGTTCTGCAGGACTCCATATTGCCTTGTCTAGTATATTCTCTATGCAAATAAGATAGACATCTATAAGAGCAATGGGTTCATAATTTACTTTTGTAGATACCCTGGATTTTACAGGTTGAGAATGGAGATGATTATCAACCAATAGCCAGAATACTGCTTTTGAGTAAAGATATTTAAATTTTCTTTCATATAAATTGGAAAATGGTAGCATTTCTCCTTTTGTACATTTGGGAGTAGAAAACGAGAGTACTTGTTAAATAAATGTTTTGTAAGGTAATGTGTTATTTTAAAAATGTCATAAGAAGTAAAATGAAACAAGCAACTTAGTTAAAAATGCAATTGACTTCTGTCCTAGCAGCATTATTTGTTTTGTTTTGTTTTATTTCATTTTTAGTTCAAGATAGGTTATCTTATGATTCCAGGTAAGGAATTATGTGGTCATGAATATATACAATTACTTAAAATTTTCGATATTTTGAAATATAGGTTCTTATGAATTCAAGAGTATGCAAAATAATACATTCAAAGTGAAAGTTGCCCAGGTATGACAGAGTAAATAAGATTTGGAAGTTAATTCACAAATTAATGTGCTATCTGTTATAGACTTAGTGAAAAGAAGAAAATATTTTAGTAGAATCATAATACGGGCATGGAAATAAAGATAGCCACAATTTATTTATGGGTATAATTATTCACTGTGTTTTTGTTTATATGGCCAAGCATATGGAGTTAAGGGAACTGTATTTCTTTAGATAATTTCATCAGCACTAATACATCATAGGTTACTCATTCCAGCTTTGAAGGCCAATATATTATTAAAAGTGTTAAAAATATCAAGCATGAATCTTATCAAGTTATTACCATTGATAAGAGTGCCTAAATGGTTTAGTGCAAGAATCTGTGACTTTCTCCAGGTGCTATTGTAGTATGCTCTATTTCAGACTGTAGTAATAAAATTTCTAGATATACAACAAATATATACACAAAAATGTATTCTGAAGCACAGAGTGTACCAACTGACCTCAATGAATACTTGCTGTTTTTTATGTAACATATTCATTTGAATTTTCTTTCTTATTTATTTTGAAATATAATGGGCATTATTGAGTGCTCTACAACCAACAATTTCACTTGAACATACATCACTGGAAATCAATAGATGTAACTTATATACTACATATTAACTCTACTACAACAAAACAAAAATCTAACTTGTGGATGATTCTAAATGGCCAAGAGATAGGGAAAGCAAGAATATTGTAATTAATTTAACAGTGACAATTCTTGAAAGAATGTGACATTAGGGCTGGAAATACAGTTCCATGGCTAAATGCTTGTCTAGCAAGTATAAGGCTCTAAGATTAGTTCTTGGCATTGTCTTCATTATCACTCATCATCATCTTCATCATGATATGACAATGAATTATATAAACAATGTACAATGGATATGTTCTTTACCAAATTAGTACTTTCCTCTTTCCAGAAGTTGTATGCTCCCTTCTGAGAAGTCATCCTGATGCTTTACTTATTATTGACCATAATTTGAGTTGAAACTGTCACCTACTTTTGTCCTCAAGTATGAATTGCTGATGTGAACACCGAAATCTTCTAGATCTTTCCAGTCAAACAAACCATTAAATCATAATCAAAGAGTGAGTAATTATTACTATTCTGCCACATTTGCTAAGTTTTTGCAAAAATATTCTAAATAGCTCAATCATACTACAGATGTTCATTCACAAATATTTTACTATGTAGCCCTAGAACACAGGGTTCTTCTACTCTTTCTAAATACCGATTGAGTCATCACCATAAAGTCATCATATTATCATCCCTAAAACCTCATGATTACCTAGATGTATAACTAAGTGTATATATTATCGATACCCTTAAATTAGAATGTAAATTAAAGCTACTATTCTTAATAGGTTATCAGATTTCTTGAATATGCTCCTATCAGGGATAATCCTTATTCTATTTATGCAGTAGGCACTGACACATCTAGACTGAATATTATGCAGATAAACTCTCGAGTTAAATAAATAACCAACTTTATATTTATTGTTTATAGTGGATTAATTCTTCACAATATTATCTGAATATCATAAAACAGAAATAAGATTTGAGCTCTAAACTGCAGGTTAGTCTATATTTGCCATAAAAAATGTCACAGTGAGAGGCCAAACCTACTCCATCTTGGGATAGACTCCATTTTAAAGGAAAAGGGGCCTAAGAACTTGACCTGCAGCTGAACTCAAGCTGCACCCAAGTACCGGGAAGAACCACATAGCTTTTCTCTGGCCCATATCCCAGAGTTAGTCCCTAACAATGGCCAATCAAGATTAGTCTCTTAGTTCAGATGTACTTGCGGACCGTTTGTGATTGCTCATGGTTTTGCTTTAGAGAGCCCACCTGTCGGCTTACAACAGTCATTCAGTTAGAAGCTTGTCAGGCTAAAACTCCCTTGCTTGCTCACCATTTCCTACAAAACTTTGTCCCATTGAAGGCTCAGGGCTTTACCTTCTTGCCCTGCTGTGTCAGTGATGGCAGTGAACCCAAGCTTAAGCTTAAATAAAGACCCTAGTGTGATTGCATCAGAATCAGCTCCTTCACAGTCTTTTGGGGTTCTCAAATGCTTTGTGTATGAACATAGTAATACGTGATATCATGCAACAAAGACATCTGAACTGTTAGAAATGATCATTATATCATGGAAATTATTAATATTGTTCATTTCCAAGTCATTTTTTATGGCTGAGAATAGTAAATATTTTTTATGGCAAGCTTATAGCATGAGCCATGCAGTCCTAATAAACCTTTCATTTACCTATTTTAACATCTTTTGCTCATCCTAAGTTTGGTTAATTATATTTCTAGCCTGAAAAAGTATTGAAAACTTAATGATACTTCCACTAAAATTGTAAATTGACATTTCCTTCAAAAGACATAGCTTTTCTTCATCAGCTGTGATTCAATTATAACAGTGAGATATTAAAGAATGTCCTTGATACAAACCTTAATTATTAATTTTGAATAGTAAGTAAGTCCATAAGTGTTTAATACGAAATTTGTTGTCATGTTTATTGTTTGGACTTTTTATATACATATATGAATTTTACTTAAAATTATTATATACAAATAAATACACATAGCAAATGGTATAGCCAGTTGTGGCTATTACTGCTATATACTCCTTATCTGATCTCCTAAGAGACTGTGTTTTCTAACTCATTTGAAGTAAGGAATGTTAATCATATGGAAGATGATTAAAGAAATGAAATTGAAAAAAGGAAAAACAGCTGGGTAGTGGTGGCACACGCCTTTAATCCCACCACTTGGGAGGCAGAGGCAGGTAGATTTCTAATTTCGAGACCAGCCTGGTCTACAGAGTGAGTTCCA
>NW_022196913.1:86022893-86025197 GCF_008632895.1 Mastomys coucha
AGAAGGAAAGGAATGAAATTGGAGAAAAGGCAAATCAGTTATTCAAATGTTCTTAAGTTACAATAAATGACATTGAAGCTAAAAGTAATTTTTGTCTCTTTCTCAAACTTCTACAAAAAGGATGGTGACCAAAGACCTCACAACCTTTCAAGTTCTGTGTAGAGAGACTTAGTCACTTTTTTTTTCTACTTTTGTTTTGGTTTTTTGTTTGTTTGTTATTTTAAACTTTTATTGCATTATGATGAGAAAAGTTACATGATTTCAATTTATCTGAATTTGTTAACATTTAAAAACATATTTTAATTAAATAGAATCGAATCACATTCTTGTTTCCCTTTTGTACCACCGCTCCTCCCAGAGACCTCCCTTCAATAAATACAATATCTTTTTTGTCATATTCCTTAAAATTCATAAAATATTATAACAATAAAAATAAGTATTATAGAAGTTGTTTGATATAAAACAACCATCAATTTAACAGTCTCATGTAGATGCTCGTCTACAGCAATAGTGAAAATATATTTTTCTCAATATTAATTTTAAATAACTCCAAACATATTAACTGTATACTTAAAAATAATAACATCACTACTAGTATTTTCTTAAATGAACATGAATATATAAAGTCTTTGCAAATTATCACAGCTAACGAACCAACTTCTTACCCTCACCTAATGTCTGTGCCACCCTCCAAGCAGAACCATTGTTCATTGAAATAGTTGGGGAATGACTTTATGGATAGACTATCTTAATACCTATACCATTTCTTAAATGAATGTAACCTGTACTCTGTGGGCTGAGAATGAAGTCATTCACTCAAGTCAAATAGCTTTGACCATAGCAGGAAGTCTGTATCCAAAAATCGAGCCTACAATTCATTCCTTGGTGCAATAGAACTATCAACTCTCAGCTTAGCTACTATGGAGGTAAAATCCTTTGGTGATGTGAGGGTCATTGAAATACAGCCCTATTACAGTGAAACCCAATGTCTAAAAATTGTTCTTATTTTGGGCTTGTACCACAGTAAGAGCCAAGATTTTAAACTCTACTAAATACAAAACAGACTTAGTCACTTTTAAAGAGCCTTACCAATATAGATGCGGATACTTGCAGCCAACAGTCAGACTGAGATTGAGCATAGAGACCCCAATGGAGGAGTTAGGGGAAGGACTGAAAGAGCTGAAGAGATGTGCATACCCATAGGAAAAACAACGATATCAACCAATCAGACCCCAGGAACTAAACCACCAACCAAAGAGTACAGATGGAGGGACCCCTGGCTTCAGTTGCATATGTAGCCGAGGATAGCCTTATCTGGCATCAATTAGAGGGGAAGGCCTTGGTCGCGTGAAGGCTTGATGCCCCAGCATAGAGGAATGCTAGGGCGATGAGGCAGGAGTGGATGGGTGCGTGGGTTGGGGAGCAGACTCATAGAAGCAAGTTGGAGGGGATATGGGTTACGGAATTTGTGGAGGGGAAACCAGGAAGAGAGATAACATTTGAAGTGTAAATCAATAAAATAACCAATAAGAAATTTTTAAAATGTTTAAATTTTTTTTATTTGAACACAACCTATCTTTATATATATAGTAATATAATGCACAGTAAATGGAAGAAAACATATAAATTATTATTTGCAATGTGGTCCATCTATAATCTACCTACATGTAATGTGGAAGTGTTTTCAAATATTCACATACTCTATACTAAGTAAGGAAAACTCAGATAAATCAGATTCCATCCTTTTTTCTATATATTCTCACATCAAATGTATGCTTGAGATTTCAGTTAGCCAGCTCACTTGGTTTGAGAAAAGCTGAAGATACTTTGGCAGAGTTTTTACTTAAATAGATCATTGAAGTTTATCTCAAAACTTGAGAAACTAGCAGAAAGCCAGGAATGAGACTCATAACAATTGTTGAACTGAGAGATGATTATCCGAATGTGGCTGCAAGACACCCGAGACATGGCAAAGTCTCAGATGCTATCAATGCCTCTATTCAGCTCAGATTTTTTTCAGCATGTTCATGTTTTTCAGCTCTCCAGCATTTCTCAGACTCAATTGCTGTATCCCATTCAGTGCTATCACACCATATGCCGCTTTCTGCCCTTTCACACTTTCCAAGAACACTCAAAAAGCTGAAATCTATAGTCTAGTCTGGGAAGTAAAAAATGCTCAAAAATAACCATCTCACAAAGAACAGTGTGATAAATACCATAGGAGAGACACAGATAAGAACTGAGGAGGCAAAGAGATTACTTCCAGCTGTGAGATATGGGGAGCGTGTTTTTTTTTTTTTTTTT
>NW_022196913.1:86025224-86028742 GCF_008632895.1 Mastomys coucha
TGCAGTCTTTGGTTGGTGGTTGAGACCCTGGGAGCTCTGAGGGTGCTACTTAGTTCATATTGTCGTTCGTCCTAAGGGGCTGCAAACCCCTCAGTGGGGAGCATGTTTTAAATAAATAAATAAATAAATAAATAAATAAATAAATAATATCTTGAAAGTAGTTACTATGGATGCACAACTATTAAGAAAAAGACACTTTATAAAAAAGACTATGGTAGCAAAAACAGTTTGTTAAAAAATTCTGAGTGAAAGCTCACCATGGAGGAAGGTTAGAAGAGATAACATGGCTCCTGGAGTCTCTGGGTGCCTAAGTATGTAACCTTTCCAACTGAAGATGTACACACAGCTGTTCCTGGTTTTTTAAATTTTGTAGTGTAAACCCTGCTGTGGATAATCTCTGCATAATAGCCAGATGCCCATTTAAATATCATTTTTGTTACTGTGAGCTTTTCTATATTGTTATCCCTAAAAGTTCAAGTTAGGACCTGTAGTTTTAATTTTTCATTGAATATAGAGTTTATATTTAGTTGTGGTTAAGTAATTCAGAAATTCATTATGCACTTTTTAACCTCCTTCATCAAAGTTTGAACTGTATGTCAGTCCTTTATTACCAGCTAAGTCTTTAGTTCATGGCAACACTGCCTCAGGTGAACTTGTTGATTGAATCAAAGCTAGGTCAAAGCCATATATGATTGTACGTTTTACTTTACATTAGTGAGTAGGACTCAAGTTAACAGAAACATACTTCAAGTTCTTAGACTAGATGTTTTTGAAGGTATTGATTTTTATAGCTGTTCTAACAATCTCATTTCCATTGGAACAAAACAGTACATGAAGTCTTTCAGTCTTAGAGACAATAATTCTGATATGTCTTGTTGGCACAAAATATTAAATCATGGAAAGGCATGAAATCCTTTGTAGAGACACTGGGTGAATATTTTCTTACTATTGTCTGGAGGCCACCATCTGCTTTCCTTGGCTCATGGATTAATTGTTTTCAGTGCTAGCAACAATGAGCAGAATTTCTCTCATGCTACTATATAACTGAAGGGGGTTGTTTCCCTAATTTTTTTCTCAGTCTGTTTATCATTTGTATAAATGAAGGGTTCTGTTTTTGCATTGACATTCAAAAGAAAAACTGGTCTGAAGTTCTCTCTTTTTCTTGGGCATTTATGTGGTTTAGTTATCAGAGTAACTATGACATCATAGAATGAATTAAGTAGTGTTCCTTCTGTTTCTACTTTGTGGAATAGTGTGAGGAGTATTTATATATGTGGTGGTATGAATATATTTGGCCTGGGAACTGGCATTATTAGGAGGTATGACTTTGCTGGAGTAGGTGTGGCCTTGGTGGAGGAAGTGTGTCACAATGGGGATGGATTCTAAGACCTGCCTAGTTTTCTGGAAGAAGTCTTCTCCTAGCAGCCTTCAGATCAAGGTATAGAACTCTCAGCTCCTTCCAAACCATGTATGTCTGGATGCCTCCATGCTCCTGCCTTAATGGTAATGGACTAAATCTCTGAACCTGTAAGATGACCCCAATTAAATGTTGTCCTTTATGAGTACTTGGTTATGTTGTCTCTTTACAGCAGTCAAACCCAAGCACAGACAGAGGGACTGAAGATCAAGAGCTTTACTTAACAACTTATCAACTGGACTAAGTACTAGGGAAAATAAACTGTATAGTCCATCTAAATATAAATAAGAACTAGTTAAGGAAGTTGAAACCACATACTTTAAAATACAGCTAGTAACAATTCCCAGAATTTCTGAAACTCAACATATTGACACAAATTAAGCACAGGTATAATTTCTTTGTACATATAAAGCTCATTATCTGGGGCCAAAAAGATGGACCAGCAGATACAAATACTTTCCAGGTAACACTTATAATTTGAGATCAGTTTCCTTGTTCCTCAGTACAGGGAGAAAACCAATTCCTGAAAGTTTTCCTCTTATCTCCAACTATTGCATGTACATGTGTACATATGTACCCCCTAAAAATAATAATAATAATAATAATAATAATAATAATAATAATAATAATAATTCTTATTAAGAAACTATTACTGGTGTAGGAAAAATCTTTCATTTAGAACTTGGAACTATACATTGTTATCTCCATGTGCTCTAAATAGTAAGACTCTCAAAGGTGGCCTGGCTTTACTCTGTCTCTGTTTCTCTTGTTTTTGTTCCTAACAACAGCTGTATACTCTACTGTCACTGTATCTGATCTTATATCAGCTGTGTTCTTACCAATTTAACAAATCATATTTTCAGTTAGTGATTAAAGTGTCCTCTTCTTCATGAACTCATCTACTTCAGAGGTTCTTTGACATCAAATCTATTTAAATATATTGTGTTATATTTTATAATAACTTTTTATACAAGATAATCTGATCATGGTGCCCCTTCTCTCATCTCCTTCCAGATCATTTCTACCTCTCATCCATCCAAACCACCCATTCTTACTTTTGCTCATTAGAAGACAAGCAGGGATTGAATATAAAGGAAAAATAGTATAAATAAGATAAAAATAAAAACAAACTAACCTGAATAGTATAAAAAAGGCAAATGAGTATAAAAACAAAGAGCCAAAGGGGGAAAAAAAACACAAGACAAAACAAATAGAGTTGCAAAGATGCAAACAGTCACTAGTATAAAATTATCCTTAAAAAATTGCTGTGGGTGGTGGTGGTTGGTGGCACCTGTTTCTAATTCTAGTACTCTGGAGACAGAGGTACATGTATCTCTAAATTAGAAGACAGCCTTGTTTACAAAGGGAGTTTCAGGATAGCCAGTGCTATACAAGGAAACCCTATGTAAAGTAAACCAGAAAGAGACAAATAAAAAAGAAAGACAGAAAAAAGAAAAGGAAAGAAAGAAAGACAGAGAGAAAGAGAAAACCATGAAATCTAAGCAAAAGTTCTATAGAGTAAGGAAAAAAAATGTCCATACTAAATGGTATGAAGAAAAGAAAAACTTCAAAATATCGAATTCATTTATTGTTGGATATCTACCTGTCCTTAAGAGTAAGAGTGGTGGTTTGTTTTCCCAGTAAGACTACCTTGGAGAAAACTGAACTTTCCTTTGCAAGTGGC
Source organism: Mastomys coucha (assembly GCF_008632895.1). NCBI lineage: Eukaryota > Metazoa > Chordata > Mammalia > Rodentia > Muridae > Mastomys > Mastomys coucha. The sequence continues at coordinate 86,028,326 of NW_022196913.1, forward strand.
TATTTAATTGAGAATTGTTTGTAGAGAAGGAGAAGTGTGTTCATTTTTTCCCTCAGCACTGATACACATCAGGCAGTGACCTGAACAGGTGTAGGCATTCAATCTCAGTCTCAGAAAGTTCAGTTGATGTGTGTTGGGCATGATAGACTTAGGACAACCTTGTTGTTTTGGTTTACCCCATCCCCCAGGCTGTTAGAATCTTTCTTCCTGCTCTTTTGCAAGTTTTCCTGATTCATAAGGGAAGGGAAATGTTAGAAACATTCCATTTGTAACAAGTGTTCCAAGGTCTCTTACTCAATTCATACTTCCAGATGTGTGTCTCTTGGTTTGTTCCCATTTACAGCAGGAAGAAGCTTTTCTGATGATGATGATGATGATGATGATGATGATGATGAGGAGGAGGAGGAGGAGGAGGAG
>NW_022196913.1:86028994-86047977 GCF_008632895.1 Mastomys coucha
GAGGAGGAGAAGGAGGAGGAGGAGCAGGGGAAGGGGGAGGAGGAGGAGGGTAGGTGGGGATTTGTTTTAAACATGACTTACAGACTGTCGGCCGCCTTTCCGTCCAGTGGAAATAAGGAGGCAACAGCGAGCTCTTCTCCATGCAGTTTAATCAGGAACCTTCATTTTAACTTCTTCTCTAGCTAGCTTCTCTTATATTCTTCTATATATTCTTCTTATATCTCACTAGTTACATCTTTCTACTTTCTTCTTGCTTACTCCTATTCCCTGCTTACTCCTATTCCCTACATCTTACTACATACATCTTACTTATATTCTTATTCTTACATCTTACTTCTATCCTTACATCTTACTTCTATCTTTACATCTTTCTTACTCCTATTCTTACATACATCTTACTTCTATATCTACATACTTACTCCTATCTATACATACTTACTCACTATTCTCCTATATCTTACTTCTATATCTACTTACTTCTATTCCCTACATACTTACTCCTAATTATCTATTCTTACTTCTATTCCTTACATCTTACTTCTTACATACTTACTCCTATCTGTCTCCAGCCCCCAGCCCTTGTGGGTTAAATACTTTCCCTGGTCCCAATCAGCATCAGCTATGTGGCAAAGCATAATAGGCTGTGGGAAAATCATGCCAGCTTGTATCACAAACTAGAGGCACACAGCTTTTCCACACAGCTTTTGCTCTGGCTGGAGACCAGGTGTTCAATATATATATATAGGGTGGTAGCTGCGGCTCCCCACAACAAACTTCAGTCCTGCTAATCTAACAATGGTTGGTTGTGAAGGAAAAATCCAGGGATTCAATAGTTACTCAGTCCACAAGTCTTGGTCTCTTGCATCTCTCAGGTAGTCTACACTATATGCTTGAATAAAGAAGTAGGGGCTAGTGTCATTGAAGGAATGGACTTGCTACCAAAGCAAGCACAAGCAGAAAAGAAGAAAAACTTTCTTCCATGTCATTACAAGGGTTTCCAGCAGAAACTGTGGCCCATTCAATGGTGTGTCTTGCTGACTCAAGATCGAGATTAAAGGTATGTGTTTTTGCAATTCAAATGTCCAGCTTAATTTCTAATTTTATAGATACCTACTGTGATTATATCGATTGTAGAGTTCTTACTGACCACTTAACAAATAACTTCACCATAAAAGTGAAAATATACCATACATTTCTTTTGATGTCTGGGATAATTTACTCTAGATTTTTATCCTAGCTCTATCAATTTACCTATGAATATTATGAATCCATTTTTTAATACCTAAAGAATATCCCATTATGTATATTTACCACACTTTATCCATTCATGCATTGCTGGATCTATAGTGTGGCTTGGATTTCTAGCTATTATGAATAAGCAGTAATAAATATGAGTAAGTGTTTTCATAGTAAGGTATAGTATTCTCTGAGAATATGCCTAAGAGTGGTAAGATTGATTTTGAGATAGTTCCTGAAGAAATGGTAGACTGATTTACATAATGGGTGTACAAGTTTGAACTCACACCAGTAATGGATGAGTGTCCTCTTTACTCTGTATCTTTCCCAGAATAAGCATTCATATGTTTTATTGATCTTCGTCCTTCTGACTGGCATAAGATAAAAATCTCAAAATACTTTTGCTGTGCATTTCCCTGATGGTTAAGAATGATGTACGTTCCTTTAAGAGCATCACACAAATTTGCTTTTCCTCTTTTGAAAGTTTTCTGTTTAGAATGTACTCATTTATAAGTTGGGTTGTTTGTTTTCTTACTTAAATTTTCTTAGTTATTGATTTTAGCCATTACTTCCTATTGGATATACAACTGGCTAACATCGTTTGCCATCCTGTAGGCTGCTGCTTTGTCTGAATGAGGTTATCCTTTGCAATTATAAGTTTTCCAATTTAATGAGTTCCTTTGTAATAACTGCTGTTCTTGGTGTCTTTTCTAATGTTTGTTTCTATTGTTGTTTATGTTTTTTCCTGTGCTGGTGAGTTCAAGAGTATTCACCACTTTCTCTGCTATCAGATTCAGAGTATTTGTGCTTATGATGATATTTTTGAACCTTTAATTGTTGAGTTTTGCTCAGATTGATAAGTATGGGATCTATTTTAATTCTTCTAAGTAGAGTTACCAGTTTGTTTAAGATAATGTGGGGTTTTGTTTGTTTGTTTGTTTGTTTGCATTTTTTACAGTATGAGTTAAAAATTAAGGTACATATGCTTATGTATTTATGCCTGGGTCTTCAATTCTTTATTTTGATTAACATGTTTATTTCTATGCCAATACTCTATTACTTTTGTTACCATAGTTCTGTAGTAAACTGAGCTCTGGGATAGTGATATCTCTAGTAGTTTCTTTATTATTCATAATTAGTTTAGTTGTATGTGCTTTTTTGTTATGAAGGTGAAAATAGTCCTTTCAAGATCTGTAAATCATTTTTCTGAAAATTTGATTGGGGATGGACTAGAAGATTGAGACATGAAAGAATCCACAAGCAGAAAGTCAAATATGCCACAAGGATCTATGAAATTCACAGGAAATATAAAAAATGAGGGAAGACAGGCCCTGATTGTTGCTTGCTAGTGGTCTAGGAGTGAAACTGGAGAATTAAAATTGGAAGACAGGAAAAAGAATGAAGATCACCTATCTGATTCTTTGGCTGACTTGGCCTGTGGATTTCTAGGGAAACAGTACTTTGTATGTTGACAGCTGAGATAAAAGGATAGGGTGAAAAGGGAAGGCTGGAAGAGAATCTGCTTAGTCACTTTGAGATGGGGCCTAGAGGAAGGGGAGGTCAGAGGAGATGGTCAACTAAGCTGAGGATAAGCCTAGGGAACTGGAATCAAAGAGTGGAAAGGCAAGGGGAAGATCATTAATTGAATCATGGCCAGAGCAGCCAGGGTTTACAGGGGCTACTACATTGCCTGTTTTGCAGGTGAGGCAAAGGATAAAATGAGGAAGAAAAGCTGTAGGCAAGAATTTAGTTTTCTTATCATGTTCTTGGTAAAAAGAATCTGATTCTATGTTAATCATGATATAACCTACTTGGATGAACATCATGGACACCAAAGAAAGACAGATCTTCCCACAGGTTATCTATGCACTTAGTGTATTTATTCTTACAAGGTTTTCAAGTTTACATTCCAGCCATAAGCTTAACTATAATATTTAAAATGAATTATTCACTTCTTTTTACCTTCCTAAATCAGTTTAGGAACCAATGTTTCATGATACTAAGAAAAATATATTATTTGTTTGTTTATTTATTTATTTATTTATTTTCATCCTAAATGCCACCCTCTCTCATTTCCCCCTCACAGAGTCCCTCCTCTATAACCCCTCTCCGTCTCTTCTAAGAGGGTAGGCCCTCACCCCTGCATATCCCCTCACATTGACACATCAAGTCTCTGCTAGTTTAGGCACACCCTCTCCCACTAAGACCAGACAAGTCAGCCTTGTTGGGGAGCATATTTGAAAATCAGGCTACAAAAGTCCTTGCTCCACTTGTCAGGAGACCCACATGGAGACTGACCTGCATGTCTGCTACAAATGTGCTTGGGGACTCAGTCCAACTCATGTATGCTCTTTGGTTGGTTGTTCAGTCTCTGAGATCTCCAGGGTTCCAGGTTAATTGGCTCTGTTGGTCTTCCTTTGGAGTTCCTTTCCCCTTTAGTACCTTCAATCCTCCCCCGCAGCTTTTCCATAAGAGTTCCTAAACACTGTCCAATGTTTGGCAGTAGGTATATTGCATCTGTTTCAGTTAGCTGTTGGGTAGAGCCTCTCAGAGAACAGTTATACTCCAGGCTGCAAGTATAAAAGAGTATCATTAATAGTGTCAGAAATTGGTACTTACCCATTGGATGGGTATCAAGTTGAGCTAGTTTTTAGTTGGGCATGCCATGCCCTCAGTCTCTCTTCCATCGTTGCCCCTAAATTTCTTTTGTTGTTTTTGTTGTTGTTTTTGTTTTTGTTTTTTGATACAGGGTTTCTCTGTATAGCCCTGGCTATCCTGGAACTCACTCTGTAGACCAGGCTGGCCTCAAACTCAGAAATCTGCCTGTCTCTGCCTCCCAAGTGCTGGGATTAAAGGTGTGTGCCACCACCACCTGGCACCCCTGCATTTGTTTTTGACAGGACAAATTTGAGGTCTAAAGTTTTGTAGGTGGGTAATAATTCATTTTAGTTAAGCTTATGGCTGGAATGTAAACTTGAAAACTTTATAAGAATAAATACAGTAAGTACAAGAACTAACAGTCTTTGGTGTCCATGATGTTCATCCAAGTAGGTTATATCATGCCTTTATCCCTCCACTGGAGGTTCTGCCTCTTCAGGTCCTATGTATTTCTGCTAACTAAGGTCAACAACATTGACTTCTAGGACCTCCACTCCCAGGTCTCTGGAAGTTCCTAGAGATTACCCCCATCCCACAAGTCCCAGCCGATGCAGATTTCCATTCTTTTTCCTACCCTTACGGCCCTATTTCCTGTAACTCTCCACACCTATTCCTGTCCACCTATTCCCCTCCTCTCCTCCTCTTCCACCTAGTTCCTTCTCTCCCTTTGCCTCCTATGACTATTTTATTCCCACTTCTAAGTGAGATTCTTGTATACTCATTTAGCATTTGGTTTTGGCTACCCCCTACTTTAAGCTCCAGGCACACCATAATATTAGCCTTCACCCAGCAGCCTCCCTGGATCTGCAGATGAAACACACAAAAATATTAACTTATTTTTAATAGCTTTAGCTCAATGGCCAGTCCTTCCTAAGCTTTTCAAACCCCTGCTTTTACTCCTAGCTCAACACCCCAAATCTACCCTCAACTTTAGTTGCTGAGTCACCATCTCTTTGTTCAGCCCCCTAAATCTGCCCTTGGCTTAATTATATTTCTAATATCCTGCCTGCTACCCCAAGCCCAGCTGTGGAAGAGGCCAAGGATCACTCTACCCAAGATCTCTCATGTCTGATGGCTCTTTTTCCTTCCAAAGAATGGCAAATACTTTCTCTCCTCCCTTGTATCTTCTAGCCTGCCTATGGGAATACTGGAAGTCCCACCTATTCCATCTAGCTCATTGGTCACTAGCATCTTTATTGATAGATCATGAGCCAACTAAGGAACAAGACCTTTAGTTTTAACACACAGATTCCCTATCAAAACATCAGAACCAGCCCCCTACATACTCATTTTAACCTTCCTTCTTGATTAAGTCCTTTGGGTCTGTGGATATTCGATACTTAATGGTTAATATCCATTTATCAGTGAATACACACCATGTCTGTCCTTTTGGGTCTGGTTACCTCACTCGGGATGATATTTTCTAGTTCTGTCCATTTGCCTATGTAACTCATGATGTCCTTGTTTTATAGCTGAATGGTATTGCATTCTGTAAATGAACCACATTTTCTGTATCCATTCTTTAGTTGAGAATGTTTCCAACATCTGAGCTGTTTCCAATTTCTGACTATTAACAATAAAGCTGCTATGAGCATATGTCCTTGGAACATTTTTTTGAATAAATGCCCAGGATCAGTATATCTGGGTCTTTAGGTAGAACTATTTCCAATTTTCTGAGAAACCACCAGATTATTTGCCAGAGTAGTGGTACATTTTTGCAGTCCCATTTACAATGAATGAGTGGTCCTCTTGCTCTAAATTCTCACCAGAACTTGTGTGGATGATGTGGGGTCCTGCATGGGCTGCTAGGTAGGATGCCAGAAGTTTTGACTGATCGTTCCCCACTCCACATGCTGGAGTGGGTGTTGGGTTGTAAGCCATGATACTCCGCTCCAGGGGTAGGGAAGTGCAGTCTGAGGTCCCGCAGACTGCCGGAGTTAGGCTTGGGGTCTCCAGACCTGCACGAAGGCTGGACACAGCAGGTTCTCAGACTCTTGGGCACCACAGACACAGGCAGATGGATGCCTTGGAAGAGCTGAGAATGGAGTGGGAGCCTGTGGGCTGAGAAAATGGCAGAAGGAGAGCTCTGGCTGGGTCCCACAGGGACTGGGGAGTCCTTGGCTTGGTAGAGTCCATAACTGAGAGCACAGAGGCCTCCTGCAGGAGATTAGGCAAGGCTTTTTAGAGAAAGGCCTGCTCCATTCTTCCCCATGGTGGATCCCGATGAAAAGAGACAGTCCATGGTTTTAAGACATTTATTGTCATGGAAGAGAGTTGTGATAAGTAAAACCATACCCCACTTTCTCAGGGCAGGCCTGAAGTTAAATACCTTTTGCAGGGAGGAGTGTCTGGGAAGGAGAGATTAATTGGCTAAGCCTATCATGGCTTGAGGCTACATGATCTGTGATCACATCCTGTAACTGTGGAGGGGGTTGGGGAGTTGCCCTTACATGACTGATGGCCAAAGAATTATGGAGAGCTGAGGCCTAGTTTCAGGAGCCTGGTGTCTAGGATCTTGGTAAAATACCTACTGTCCCTTACAGGATCACCTGCTGGGTCATCAGGGTTTTAAACCTAGCTCAACAAGAAACCAGACTGCTTTTAATGGTCCCACAAACATGGTGTTGTTGAGGTTTTGATCTTATTCAATTTGACTGGTGTAGAATCTCAGGATCATTTTGATTTGTATTTCCCTTGTGACTAAGTAGGACAAAATGGCAACCTAAAGATTGTGAAAATATCTTCACTAACTCTACATCTGACAGAGGGCCCATATCCAAAATGTATTGGGAGGGGGATGGTGACTGGATTATATAATTTATTAAAATAAAATAATATAAAATAACAAAAGAAGTTATACTCCAACAAATAACCAGTTGAAAAATGGGGGTAGACTGTCTTGTCAATGATTTCTACAGTCTCTTCTGCCCCTGAAATTCTCTCTTCTATCTTTTATATTCTGTTGATGATGCTTGCATCTATTACTTCTGATCTCTTTTCTAGGTTTTCTATCTCCAGGGCTATCTCCTTTTATGATTTCTTTATTGGTTCTATTTCCATTTTTAGGTAGTGGATGTTTTTGTTCAATTCTTTCACCTGTTTGGTTGTGTTTCCCCATAATTCTTTAAGGGATTTTTGTGTTTCCTCTTTTAGGGTTTCTAGCTATTTACCTGTATTTCTTTAAGGGAGTTATTTATGTACCTCTTAAAGTCCTCTGTCATCATCATGAAAAGTGATTTTAAATCTGAATCTTGCTTTTCAGGTGTGATGGGGTATCCAAGACTTGCTATGATGGGAGAACTAGGTTCTGATGATTCTAATAACTTTGGTTTCTGTTGCTTATCTTCTTGGTCTTGCCTCGACATCTGGTTATCTCTAGTGCTACCTTCTCTCTCTGTCTCTGACTGGAGCTTGTCCCCCCCAGTGATCTTGTGATCTCGTGTCAGAACTCCTCAGAGTCCAGCTTTCTCTAGGATCCTGTGATTCTGGGATCTTGTGATCCTGAGATCCTGGGTATGTTAGAATTCCTGGGAGTCAAGCTGCCTCAGGGATTCTAAATTCCTGGTGAGACTAGGCCTCTGAGATCCTGTGATCCTATGATCCTGGGTGTGTTAGAACTCACCTGGGAGTTGAGCTTCCTCTGGGTGTTGTGGGATTGGGTGTAGAGTCCAAGGTCTGCTCTGGGAACCAGCTCAGGCATGAAGGAATAAATGCCACTGGTCAGGCTGGGGTTCCTGCATTCCTGGATCAAAGGGGTCCCAGTTACTCCTGGTCTTGTGGCAGATGTTGTAGCTTTCTCACCTATAATCTTGGGCATGCTAGAGTACCTAGGAGTTGAGCTTCCATATCCAGAAGTTAGTCAAGGCCCCCTTGTTGAGGGATGGAGCCACCCACACATCTCCAAAATTGTAACCAAAAATTGGTCCCATCTAAAGGAAATATATGGACAAAGATTGGAACAGGGATTGAAGGAAAGGCCATCCAGGGACTGTCCCACCTGGAGATCCATCCCACATGCAGACACCAAACCCAGACACTATTGCTGATGCCAAGAAGTGCTTGCTGACAGGAGGCTGATACAGCTGTCTCTTGAGAGGCCCTGCCAGAGCTTGACAAATACATCCTGAGAAGATACTCAAAGCTAAACATTGGACTGAGCATTGGGGTCGCCAATGAGAGTTGTAAAAAGGACTGAGGAGCTGAAGGGGTTTGTAACACTATGGGAAGAACAACAATATCAACCAATCAGACACTCCAGAGCTCCTAGGGACTAAGCTACCAACCTAGGAGTACACATGGAGGCACCCATCGCTCCAGCATATGTAGCAGAGGATGGCCTTGTTAGTCATCAATGAGAGAAGAGGCCCTTGGTTCTGTTAAAGGCTCAATGCCTTAGTGTAAGAGAATGCAAGGGCAGGGAGACAGGTGTAGGTAGGTGGGTGGGAGAACACCCTCATAGAAGCAGGAGGTGGGGGGATGGGAGAGAGGGTGTGAGGAGGCTTTGAGAAAGGGGATAACATTTGAAATGTAAATAAAGAAAATATCTAATTTAAAAAATGGGGTAGGAACTAAACAGAGAAATCACAACAGGAATCTTGAATGAGAAGTACTTAAAGAAATATTCAAGAAAAGTGTGCATTTTAAATATACATTTTCAATGTATTTATATTTTTGTACAGTTAGCAGCCTTTCAAGATTACACTCTCACATGCATATTTCAAAATATACTGATACAGTATAACATGTGAGACTTAAAAATTCAATAAAAATAAGTTTATGTCTGTTTGAAATTCAACACTATATTCTTAAGGATGTATTTGCGAACTTAGAATGTCTTACATTCTATTAGAGTACTAAGATATAACTCAATTAAACTTATAATATAATTGTAGTATTAATTACAAAATAACATAATAATGACAGAAGAGTTGATAATAAAACAAATAATAGTAACAGTTTTAGCTGAAAGAGCAACTATTGTGATCATTGCTTGAAACAATTCTGTTTTTTTCCTTTAAGTGTTTGTTTGTACATGATCTACTTTTGTTTTAATAACTGTTTTCTGATATAGATATTAAATATATTCCCACTTTATAAGTACATAAACTAACTTAGTCTATGTAGTCAAACAGCCAGTAGAAGACTTCAAGTCTCTTGCCATTTTTATCCCATAGATATTTTTCCATTAATTTATTTATGTATTCACTTTACATCATAACTGAAGTCGTGTCTCTTCTCCCAGATCCCCCCTCAGACAACCTCAATCTTTCCCCCAACTCTTCCACAAGACTTTCCAAGTTCTGTCTAATGTTTACCTGTGGGTCTCTGTTTCTGATATAGTCAACTGCTGGGTGGAGCTTCTTAGAAGACAGTTATGCTAGACTCTTCAAGCATAAAAGAGCATCATTCACAGTGTCAATGACTAGTTCTTGCCCATGTGATAGATCTCAAGTTGAGCCAGTCATTGGTTCTCATTCCCTCAGTCTCTCCTAAATCTTTGTCCCTAAACTTCTTGTAGGTAGTACAAATTTTGGGTAGAAGGCTTTGCAAGCACATTAGTGTCTTTATCCCTCCTGGCTATAAGAAGATAAGAAGTAAGCTCTTCAGTTTACATATCTCCTCTGCTATGAGTCGTAGCTAAAGTTACCTCCTCTGACTCCTGGGAACCTCTCCCATCCCTGGTCTCTGGCAAGTCCTAGAGATGCTTCACCATGCTCCCCCAACCCCTGACTCTATTTCTATTCACTCTCTTGAACCCTCCCTCTCAGACTTTCCCTACACATAATCCCCACACAATACCCCTCCCCATCCTCCTTCCCACCAAATTTTCTCCCTCCCTCTACTTTCTATGACAAGTTTATTTCTCCACCTGAGTGAAAATCATTCTTATTTAGTTTCTTTGTCTCTGTGGATGGTAGCATTGTTATCCTGTACTTTATGGTTAATAAACACTTAGAAATGGCTACATGCCATGCATATCCTTATTGGTCTGAGTTACCTCACTCAGCATGATATTTTCTAGTTAAATCCATTTGCTTGCAAATTTCATGATGTCCTTATTTTTAACAGCTCGGTAGTATTCCATTGTGCAAATGAACTTCATTTTCTCTAACCATGCTTCAGTTGAGGGTATCTGGGTTGTATACAATTTCTGGCTGTTATGAATAAAGCTGCTATAAACATAGTAGAGCGAGTGTTCTTGTGGTAGAGTGGAACATCTTTTGGCTATATCCAGAAGTGGCACAGCTGTGTCTTCAGATAGAATTATACAGTTTTCTGAGAAACTGCTCAACTGATTTCCAAAGTGAAAAAACAAGTTTCCACTCCCACCAGCAACATACTAGTGTTTCCCTGGCTTTACATCCTTGAAAGCATGTGCTATACCTTTAGTTTTTGATCTTAGTAATTGTGATGTCTATAAGGTGGAATCTCAGAGTCATTTTGTTTTCAATTTTCATGATGACAAAAGATGTTGAATATTTTTTAAACGTTTCTTGTCCATTAAAGATCCTCTACTAATAATTCTCTTGTTAGTTCTATATGCCCCTTTTCAGTCCAGTTATTTGTTTTTTTCTTTGTTTGTTTGTTTTGGTTTGGTTTTTTGGTGTGTGTCTAATTTCTTGAGTTCTTTTTATATTTTTGAATATTATTACTCTTCTGTCACATATACATGTGGTGAAGATCTTTTCCCATTGTGTAGGCTGATATTTCATGCAGTTGTTAGTGTCCTTTGCCTTTTCAGATCCATGAGTTCCTATTTATTTATTGTTTATCTTTGTACTTGAGCACTAAGTTTTCTGTTCAGGAAGTAGTCTCATGTACCAAGGAGTTCAAGGCTATTCCCTACTTTTTCTTCTATTAAATTTAGTGTATCATGTTTTATGTTGAAGTCTTTGATCCACTTAGAGTTTTGTGCAGGGTGATAAACATGCATCTACTTGCATTCTTCTAAATGCAGACATACAGCTAGACCCGAACCATTTGTTGAAGGTGCTTTCTTTTTCCATATATGGTTTTGTCAAAACCATATAAACCAAAGAAGCTATATATGGCTTCTTTGTCAAAAATTAAGTGTCCATAGGTGTGTAGGTTTATTTCTGGTTCTTTGATTCTATCCCATTGATCAATCTATCTGTTTCTGTACGAATAACGTGATTTTTATCACTATTGCTCTAGAGTACACCTTAAGATCAGGAATGGTGACAACTCCAGAAGTTCTTTTATTGTACAGGATTGTTTTAGTTATCGTGGCTTTTTTCCATATTAATTTGAGAATTTTTATATCAAGTAGTATAAATAATTGTGTGGGTATTTTAATGGGATTGCATTGAAGCTGTAGATTGCTTTTGGTAGATGCCCATTTTTACTATGTTAATACTACAGATCCAGAAACATGGGAGAAAGATCTTTCCATTTTCAGTTATCATTTTTACTTTCTTTCCTTAGAAACTTGAAGTTCTGGGCATACACGTTTTTCAGTTGCTTAGTTAGAGTTACACCAAGATATTTTATATTATTTGTGGCTATTTTGAATGTATTATTTCACTGAATTTTGCTCAGCTCATTTATCCTTTGTATAAATGAGGGCTACTGATTATTTTGTATTAATTTTGTATCCAGCCACTTTGGTGAAAGTGCTTATTAATGATAGGAGTTCTCTGGTAGAATTTTTGGGGCCACATATTTATAACATATCATCATTGTATAGTGATACCTTAATTTTATGTGTTCTAATTTCTATCTGCTTGATCTTTTTTAGTTTTTTAAATGCTATAGGTAGCAATTTAAGTCCTAGATTGAAGAGATACTGAGCAAGAAAACAGCCTTCTCTTACCCCTGATTTTAATGGATTTGCTTTCAGTTTCCCTCCATTTAATTTATGTTGGCTATTGGTTTCCTGTATATTACCTTTATTGTGTTTAGGTGTGTGCCATATATCCCTGATCTCTCCAAGACTTTTGACATGAATGGGCATTGGATTTTCAAAGGTATTTTCAGCATTGAAAAAGATGATCATGTGCTCTTTTCCTTTCAGTTTCTTTATGTGGTGGTTTACATTGATGTACTTTTATATGTTCTACCATCTCTGTATCCCTAGGATAAAGCCTACCTGATCATGATGGATGATGGTTTTGATTTGCTATGGGATTTGGTTTGAGAATATTTTATTGAGTATTTTGTACAAATATTCATAAGGGAAATTGGTCTGAAATTCTTATTTTTTTTTTTGCTGTGTATTTTTATGGTTTAGGTATCAGTGTGACTTTGGCCTCATTGATTAAACTTTGTGATGTTCCCTCTGTTTCTATTTTGGTTATGTTTAAATTTTTCGATGAGTATTGTTATAAGCTCTTCTTTGAAAGTTTCATAGAATTTTGTGCTAAAACTATCTGGCCTTGGGCTTCTTTTGGTTGGGAGACTTATTTACCACTTCATTTCTTTAGGGGTTATCACACTGTTTAGTTTGTTTATCTGATCTAGATTTAAGTTTGGTAATCTATCAAGAAAACTCATCCATTTTACTTAGATTTTCCAATTTTTTTTGGAATGCAGGCTTTTGAATGAAGAGTAAATGACTCTTTGGATTTCTTTAGAATCTGTTGTTATGCCCCTCCTTAAAGAACCAGCTATTCATTTCCTTGATTGTTTAAATTGTTCTCTTTGTTCCTAATTTATTGATTTTAGTTTAATTACTTCCTGCTGTCTACTACTCTTGGTGGTGTTTGCTTCCTTTTATTCTAGAGTTTTCATAAATGATGTTAAGTTGGTATTATAGGATCTCACAATTTTTTTATGATGTACTTAGTAATATGAACTTTTATCTAAACATTACTTTCATTATGTCCAATAAGTTTGGGTATGTTGTACCGACATTTTCATTGAATTCCAGACGTCTTTTTTGTTTTCCTTTATTTCTTCTTTAACCCAGTGGTCATTGCATAGAGAGTTGTTCAGTTTCCATGAGTTTGTAGACTTTCTGCTATGTCTATTGTTGGTGAAGTCAAGCTTTAACACATGGTAATCTGCTAATATGAAAGGGGTATTTCAATCTTTTTGTATCTGTAGAGGCTTGCTTTGAGACCTTTATGGTCTGTTTTAAAGAAGGATCCATGAGGTGCTAAGAATAATGTGTATTTTGTGTGTGTGTTTGGCTGAAATATTCTATAGAAATTTGTTAGGTCAATTTGATTCATAACCCCTGTTACCTTCATTATTTCTCTCTTTAGTTTTTGTTTTGATGATCTGCCTACTGGTTGTTGATGTTTCCCATTATTAATGTGTAGAGCTTAATGTGTTATTTAAGCTCTATCAGAATTTCTTTTATGAATGTAGGTGCCCTTGAATTTGGAGCATATATTTTAGGGTTGAGATACCATCTTGGTGGATTTTTCTCATTTGATGAGTATGAAGTGGCTTCATCTCTTTTCATAATTTTTGGTTGAAAGTGTATTTTATTATATCTTAGAATGGATATTCCAGCTAGATATTTTTTTGGGGGAGGTAGGTTTTCTAGAAAAACTGTTTTGCGGTATGAGGGACTGTATGTTTAACTTGTTATATAACTGACATATATGGTCTGTTAGGGTCTGAAAGATATCTGCTGAGTCCCTTCTCAAGCATCAATTAAAATCCTCAGAAGACACAGCTATTTACATTATGATTTACAACAGGAGCAAATTAAAATTATAAGATAACAAAGGAAGTAATTTTGTGATTGAGGTCACTACAACATGAGGAACTGTATTAAAAGGTTGCAGTAACAGGAAGGTTGAGAGCCACTGTTCTAGTGTATTTCTTCTGTAATCCAGTCTTAATCTGCTTTCTGACAATGATGCTATTTGCCCCTTCTCAATATTAATATCATCATAATTTATTTACTTATTATAATACATGACTAAAATAAGCTTAAGTCTGCACTGGCTACTTTTATGTCAATTTGACACAGGCCAGCGTCATCAGAGAAGTGAACCTCATGTTTCCATAAGTTTGGGCTATAGACAAGTCTGTACGTAGGACATTTCCATAATTAATGGCTGATGGGGAAGGGCCCAGCCCACTGCAGTTGGTACCATTCCTACACTGATACTCCTGAGTTCTACAAGATAGCAGACTGAGCAAGGTATGAGAAGCAATGTTTGTCAGTAAAGCAGCACCCCTCCATGCCCTGATCACCAGGTGCTGCCTCCTGTCCACACTGGTTTTGATGTTAAACTCTTTCGTACAAAACTGTGAGTGAAATAAAACCTTTCTGCCCCAAGTTGCCTTGGACATTTTTATTACAGCCATAGAGTAACCCTAAGACTCTCTTTTATTTTCATTAGTAGCAATAAAACCAATTAAATTTTTTTGTGGCCAGCTATAGTTATTTCAACCAACAGTACTATTGTCATAAATTATATTCATGGAAATACCTCTCTAGAAGTGTACATTTCTCAATGGTTTACAACAAAAGAGTGTTTTTTAAAACTCGACCAATAATTTCAAATGCTTTTGTTGTTTTGGTTTTGGGGTTTTAGTTTTGGTTTTTTGTTTTGTTTGGTTTCGTTTGGTTTGGTTTTGGGATTTTAATATTTCTCTTAGTTTAATTAAAAATGACCTCCTCTAAAATGCCTATCCTGGCTTTGTTTCTTTATCTGTTGACTGGGTACTTAACCACTAATACAATCTTTACTAATAGCTAAATCTTCCTGGAATTACTCACTTTTTGTTACTGTGATACAAAACTCTGACCAAAAACAATATATAGAAAGAAAAAATCTATTTCAAAGGATTGTTCCATAGGGAGAGTCCATAATGACAAAAGATTTATGGCATCAGATGGCATAACCAGGGTTCTGACAGATCACAACTTAATTCAGAAATCAGACATAGAGTACTAAAAGGAGCAAGCAATGGATTCTCAAGTCTTCTTAGCAGAAGCATACTTTCTCCTGCAGGGTATACCACCTATCAAAATAACAAAAGCTACTGAAGACCTAATGTTCATACACTGAAGCCTTTGAGGGACATTCCTTGTTCAAATTACCACATTGTCCCAGGGTTGTTATCCATAAAACTAACTGAAGTTAATCTTCTCTTTTGAGCTTCAAATATTTTTCTCAATATCCCACACTACGTCAAGTTGGCATTCACTAGATTAGGAAATAGAAAATAAGGGCTAGAGCAATGGCTCACTGGGAGAGAATACTAGATGCTCTTCAGCTAATAATTTGTAACTTGAACCCTTTAGGGATCCAAATCACTCTTCTTACCTCTGTCATCTTGAGGCACATACATGACACAAACTCATACATGCATGCAAAAGACCCCCCACACACAAAATAGTAAAATAAAATGAAAGTTTAAATAAAATAAATGTAAAATGAATTATGATAATGACATGGCAATTAAGTTATAAAATACAAAATTAAATAAGAACTTTTATAACATTTATTAAAAATTGAGTTACAAATATCTGATAAAATAGTAACAGGAAAGAAAACTATGCACATGAAAGACTCATTTCACTGTCAATTATCTAAACTATCAAAAAAATGTAATAGATCACAAAAATAGAGAACTTAAAAATGTATGTGGATTATAGTCATTCTGGAATTACAAGAAGAAAAAGAAAAGTGTTAAAAATAGTCCCCTGGAGGGCCAAGAGTTTTATTTCAGAAGTTTCCCTATTTTGCCATTGGATAAAAGCTTAGTAAAACAAAAGATTTCAAGTACAGGTCTCAAACTCACTAGAACTATAAGACAGTGTTGCACTGGGTGGGCTAAAAATTAAAAGTTAGATTTTAATACTGTATTTAGTGTTTAAATATATTAAGTTTTCTAAAATATTTAATTACTTCCAACACAGAATAAAGTGGTTAGCATTGCAAGAATAATTCCTTGAGAAAAATAGCAAAAATCAACAGTGGAAATAGAGTTGGAGATTTAGGACCTCCATGTCTGAACAACACTCAGAGCTGTGATTCCAACTACCTTGGATGCAAACTATCTAGTAAGAGTCAGAGATGGAATTGAAATACGGACTCATCTCATGAATTACAAAGCACATAAAAAAGTAAACCCACCTAATAAAGTGTTCTAAAATAGGAACTATGCTTTTTCCTTCTTTCTTTAAAAGTGATATTTTTGGTAGTTTTAAATAGTAAAAACTAGCTGAGAATTATTTTGTAATCTTTGAAAATCATGAGAAAAAAAAGATATCTCAATAATATGGTACATATATGTCCAAGACAATCAACATGATAACTAATAAAAACATGTTAATATTTATACAACAAAAGATAAAATAATCATTTGGTATGGTATGTGGGTACATATATGATGGAGAACAAGTTCCAGAAAAGTGACCAATATATCATCTAAAATGCAGTTGAAGAATTTGAAATAAATATATAAAGACTACAATTACATATATATATATAAACACATATTCTGAATTGAATGAAATATAAAGCATTCATAAGCCTTTGTATACTTTGTTTATGAAATAACATGTAAAATGTTATATAAACACACTTTCTAAAATACTTAAAATACTATCACCGTGTAAAATTTTTGTAGCATTACACAATCAAAGGAGGAAAATATAGTTTTGAAAATACATAACTTAGGCAAGAATACTTCATGATCTGTTCACCTGGAACAATTTTTGTTATAATTCTATATGTGGTGTTGTTAATGAAAATTGTACTGGAAATGGTTCATATCAAGAACTTTTAAAGTGTTTATGTGGTTTTACATATATCTTCTTAATTACTCCCATCTACTGAATATGATTAAAATTAAGATTATACATAATTTATTCTCCAGGAGGATTAGAAACATAATGATGAAAGTCATGTCGCTATTTGTAAGGGAAGACAATTGGTTATTAAACTGAATGCAGTATTTACTAAAAATAGATAATATAAAACATAATAAAACAACTTCATCAGTTCCTGAATGATTATAAAATCCTTTTTATCCTGTAAATCCCTTCAAGTTTGGGGCATTAGGAATGTTCTGTATTTTCAGCTACCTCTGTTTCTCACAAGTTTGATTTATGAAATGGAACCTAGCATTTTGGAGACCAAAATTTCAGGTTGCAGAATCAGAGACATATCCCTCTCTTTCTTCCTTCCTTTCTTTCTTCCTTCCTTTCTTTCTTCCTTTCTTCCTTCCTTCCTTCCTTCCTTTCTTTCGTCCTTCCTTTCCTTCCTTCCTTCCTTCCTTCCTTTCTTTCTTTCTTTCTTTCTTTCTTTCTTTCTTTCTTTCTTTCTTTCTTTCTTTCTTTCTTTGACTGTTCCCCTTATGGGTCCCTCCCTCCTCCCTCATCTAGCCCCTTCCTGTAGCCCACTCATCTTCTCCTCTGAGAGGGTAGGACATGCCATCCTGCTGTCCCTCCCACACCAGTGGGCCTGGAGAATGAATGGAAATCTAGAGCTGACTGGAGTGAGTGCGAGGGGAGAATCTTTAGAAAGTCCCTCAGTGCAGGTGACCTTAGAAGATATTCATGAACCTTTTAACATGAATGGGTGTTGGTCTATCAAAGACTTTTTCAGCATGCAATTAGATGATCATGTGATTTTTGTCTTTCAGTTTGCTTCTATTATAATGGATTATTTTGATGGATTTTCATATATTGAACCATTTGTAAATCTTTGGGATAAAGCCTACTTGATGGTGGTGCAGGAGGTTTTTGATGTGTCCCTGAATTCAGTTTGTGAGAATTTTGTTGAATATTATTGTGTTAATGTTCACAAGTGAAATTGTTCTGAAGTTTTCTTTCTTTGATGAATTCTTGTGTGATTTAGGTATCATGGTAACTGTGGCCTCATAGAATCAATTAGGTAGTGTTCTTGCTGTTTCTATTTTGTGGAATAGTTTGAGGAGTATAGGTATTAGCTCTTCTTTGGAGGTCTGGTAGAATTCTGTATCAAATCATCTCTTTTTTATTGTTTGTTTTGTTGGTTGGGAGAAATTTAGTGCCTACTGCTATTATGAGACTGTTTGGATAGTTTATCTGATCTCGATTTAACTTTGATATGTTGCACTAGAAATACATCCAATTCATTAGATTTTCCAGTTTTATGGAGCAGAGACTTTTGAAGTGAGACCTAATAATGATTTTTAGATTTTATTAGTTTCTGTTATTTATGTTTCCCTTTTCTTTTCAAATTCTATTGATATGAATACTCTCTTTGGGCCATTTCATTAGTTTAGCAAAAGGTTTGACTATTTTGCTGATTTTCCCAAAGAATCAGTTTTTTTCTATTCTCTTCTTTGTTTCTAATTGATTGATTTCAGCCATGAGATTGACTATTTCCTTCCATCTACCCCTCTTGGTGTGCTTGCTTCTTTCTATTCTAGCATTTCAGGTGAGCTCTTAAGTTGTTAATATGAGATAACTAAAATTTCTTCATAAACTCACTTTAGTGTTCTGAATTTTCTCTTAGCACTGCTTTCCTTGTGTCCCATAAATTTGCAGATGTTGTGCCTTCATTTTTATTGAATTCTAGAAAGTCTTTAATTTCTTCATTTATTTCTTCACTAACCAAGTTACTATTGAGTAAAGAGTTGTTTAGTTTCCATGAATATGGAGGTTTTGTGTTGTATCTGTTGTTGTTCAAGTCCAGCCTTTATTCCTGGTAATCTCATAGGATGCTACTGGTTATTTCAGTGTTCTTGTATCTGTTGAGACTTGCTTTGTGGCTGAATGCATTGGTCAATTTTGGAGAATATTCCATGAATTGTTAAGAAAAATGTATATTGTTTTATTTTGGGGTAAAAGGTTTTATAGATATCTATTCTATCCATTAGGTTCATAACATCTGATCATTTCATTGTTTCTCTGTTTAGTTTCTATTTCAATGCCCTGTTCATTGGTGAGAGAGGGTTGTTGAATTCCCCCCACCCCCATTTGAGCATTAGGAAAGTTTCTTTGACAAATACAGATATGCTTTCATTCAGAGCATAGATGTTCATGATTGAGACTTCATCCTGGTGATTTTTCCTTTGATGAGTATGAAATATCCTTCCCCATCTTTTCTCTCTCCCTCTCCCTCTCCTCCCTCTCCCTCTCCCTCTCCCTCTCCCTCTCCCTCTCCCTC
>NW_022196913.1:86048185-86065172 GCF_008632895.1 Mastomys coucha
ACTCAGAAATCCACCTGCCTCTGCCTCCCAAGTGCTGGGATTAAAGGCATGCTCCACCACCGCCTGGCTAGATTACTTTTTGTTGAAAGTCTATTTTACTAGGTACTAGAATAGCTACTCCAGCTTGTTTCTTTGGTCTGTTTGCATGAAAATCCTTTTACTAGCCTTTTACTCTGAAGTAGTGTCTATCTTTGTTTTTAAGGTATGTTTCTTTTCTTTTTTCTTTTTTTCAAGACAGGGTTTCTCTGTATAGCCCTGGATATCCTGGAACTCACTCTGCAGACCAGGCTGGCCTTGAACTCAGAAAATGACCTGCCTCTGCCTCCCAAGTGCTTGGATTAAAGGTGTGCACCACCACTGCCTAGTTTAAGGTATACAGCAGAAAGATGAATCCTGTGTGCATATCCAGTCTGTTAGTCTCTTTCTTTTTACTGATGAATTGAACCCCTTGTTATTGAGAAATATTAATGACCAGTGCTTGTAAGTACCTTTTATTTTGATGTTAGAGGTGGGAATTTTTGTCTGTCATTCTGGCTTTTCTTCAAGTTGATTATTTCTTGTGTTTTGGAGAGTGTGGTTACCCCTCTTTGTGTGAGAGTTTTTCTTCTTTTTCTGCAGTAGGGTTGGATAAGTTGAAAGTTATTCTTTAAGTTTGTTTTTGTCATAAAATGTATTTTTTTTTAATCTATGATGATTCTGCTAGGTATAGTAGTCTGGGCTGGCATCTGTGGTCTCTTAAGGGTTTCAAGACATCTAACCAGGATCTTCTGACTTTTATCATCTCTGTTGAGAAGTCAGGTGTGTGCATTTAAATGTTACTTGGCTTTTTCCCTTGTAGCTTTTAATATTCTTTCTTTTTGCTGTACATTTAGTGTTTTGATTATTGTGTGGCGGGAGGATTTTCATTTTTGGCCCTTTAAACTGGCAATCTTTATTCTCTTCACATGTGCAGACACAGGAGGGAGGGATTTTCTTTATTCAGCCATTAGTGAGCATGGAAGTGGATTGTATATTTTAGCTATTGTGAGTAATGTAGCAGTAAAAAATTTAAGTGTATGTCTCTGTGAATAACTATTTAGGTTAAGTCATTTAACGTAAAAACAAATACTAAAATAAAAAGCAGTGGAGAGTCAGGTTTGTTTTCTCTATACTGAAATGTCATTAATAAATTTTCTGGTGAACAAAATGGTATCTAATACACAAAGACCAACTCAATGTTTGTGTATAAATCAACAACCATATTCTACACATGTTATTAATATCTTGTAATGATCACATGTGTAAATTCAATTGAAGAAATAAACCAAATACCCAACAAGTAATTAAGACTACTAGTTACTTGGTGAATTTCACCACTGAGTTTGATTATTTCCTGCCATCTACTCTTCTTGGGTATATTTGTTTCTTTTTGTTCTGTTGCGTTCAAATGTGCTGTTAAGCTGCTAGTGTATCCTCTCTCCAGTTTCTTTTTGGAGGCACTCAGGGCTATGAGTTTTGCACTCTTAGCACTGCTTTCACTGTGTCTCATAAGTTTGGAAATGTGTCTTCATTTTAATTAAATTCTAAAAAGTCTTTAATTTCTTTTTTTTATTTCTTCCCTGACCAAATTATCATTGATTGTTTTTTTCATCTTCATTTTGAAAGTATTTAAAGGGTTTGAGATATGTATTTATGAGCCAGAAGAGTGTTAGGCACCAACTTATTGCTTAAAAAATAATCTTTAGAAGAAACGAAAACTTAAACTACAGCTGGGTATGCACATGGTAGCAATAATGGTTGCATGTAGTAGTGAAAAAAGTATCATTGATTTCTTTTCCAACCACATAATCTTCACAGACAACTTTGACAGCTTGGTTGCTAGAAATATTTATTTTCTAAAAGTTTTTTTTTGAAATGGTAGACACAGCCTAAATTGCTTGGATGGCAAGCATCCAGTTCTCTGGCTTTGAAATATGATCCCTGTCAGTAAGATGAAAAAGTCCTTCCTCAGTAGAATGTCTGTTGATATGTACAAATCGGATTCAACTCTAAAGTCTTTAAGAAAACAAGCCTAATTTTCTGTTCATTATTGGGAAGATTACCAGACAAGAAATTATTCACTACTTTATGGATTGCCATGTTCAGTGACATTACTTCAAATGGCAGATAATTCTAGCCAATTTGGGAAGCTGAAGAAAATATTTGAGGTTATGTTTTTGTTTTTTGTTTTTGTTTTCTGTTTTTTTTTTTTTTTGCTTTATTATAAAGAACATGAGAGGAGAAGGTATAATGCAGGATGTATCTGCATGAGGGGTACTATGAGAAGATGGAGACTGATATTGGGATGTTAAAATTAATAAATAAATGTAACAAAAATTTAATTAATTAAAAATAAAGGATGTCAAAATCATTCTTAAGAGCCTTAATCAATATATTATAGCATAAAAATTAGAAGAAAGTTATAAAATATATTATTGTAGAAATAATGACATTTTATTTTTAATAATATTTTATGTTATAATAATTTTATATAAGGCAAAATAATGTGGCTGTGTGTTTTATAGACAGTATGTGTCCTTTATAGAAAGTTTAATGGCCTTTGCTTCTCATATTTATGATAACGACTCTTTGTCCTCTCCCAGCTCCAAGAGTACCATTACTAGCCTGGGTACCTCAGAAGCTGTATTATATTTTTCTTTTATTGTTTTATTTTCTTGGTTTCATTAAGCCATTACCTTACCAATTACCTTACAAAACTGTCTCAAGTATGAAGTTTTGAGTGTTCCATCCAAATCTGAAAGCACTCCACTTGAAACACAGTAGCCACATCATTTATTTCCCTTGTGTGGAAATATTGTAGACCACTGAGCAATAGTTTCTTCATGATAAGGAATAAGAGTATTGATAAATTTAGCAAACACACAATAAAGAATAAAAGAAGTGTCTCAGTAAACAAAATTAACTTCCTTCAATTCGACAAGCATAATTGACATTCTCTAAAAAAGACCAGAGACAAAGTTATTGAATAAAATAAATGTATGAATTGTTATATATTGTCCATAATTTAAAATACCTCTTGTCAAAAGGAAGCCATAATGTATAGCCCCAATTACTGGTAAATAGACAAAATGTCCAGGAAATATATGAACAGATTTCCTTGCAGCTCTATGGTCCTGGAACCACCAATGAAACAAGTATTTTCTGTCAGAGCTCAAGCAATCAATTGAGATTGTACTGTGAGCTTTCATGGTAATATAACAGTTGAAAGATCTGTGCATGCATTCCTATCTTCCTTAATATTTCAATAATCTTTCATGTGTACATTATCTACTAGGGAACAATGATGACTTTACACTCAAATGGATTCCATTTTAAGTCATTCTATAAACTGCAGTCATTAAACAAATAATCTTCCATGTAGAATAATTTCCAGCATCAGTAAGTTAAAAAAATTAGATATTTAGTTTCCGAGAGTGAAAAGCCACAGTTATACATGTTCCTAAAATACTGAATTATCTAACATTGTTTTAACTGGTTAAGACATATCATCAAATTTTTATATCCACATAGGCAATATTTCTATAATATTACATATAAATGATGCTCATTGTATAACACAATTTTCTTTAACTTGAAATGTAATTGCTCCTGCTTCTTCTTCTTCTTCTTCTTCTTCTTCTTCTTCTTCTTCTTCTTTTTCTTCTTCTTCTTCTTCTTCTTCTTCTTCTTCTTCTTCTTCTTCTTCTTCTTTGTCTTCTTTTTCCTCCTTCTCCTCCTCTTCCTACTATTACTTTTCTACTTTAAATTGTGTTAACTAATTTATTTGTTTATTGCTTTTGTTCTTTGAGATAGAATCTTGTTATGTAATCCAAGATAGTCTTGAGTTTATTTTGGCTAAAGCTAGTCTTGACCTCAGAATAATTCTTCTGTATTAGAACTCTAATTATATCATTATATCATTATAGGTTTGCTCTACCATACCTACTCCCCTTTCTTCTCTGACTTTCTTTCCACATCTGCAATTCCTTGACCTCATCCTCATTCAAGACTGTGGTACAGTGATTAACAGACTCCCAAACTTTAATAACTCTAATTTGCTTCTGCTGGTCTTATCATAGTACTTCCTCAAACTCTTATACTGTTTGCTAATGTTATTTCTGTCTATTTTACAGATAATAACAAGAAGATGGAGACATTTTCAATTGTAGCTTTGTACATTGAGCAAATAAACTCAGTCCTCTTTTGATATGTATCTTTATCTTACATAAAAAATAAATACCTAGTTTTGCAAAGTCACAAAAGTATCAACTATGTTTTTAATTTTTTAATTTTTTTATTCTTTTCTAATATATTGCATTCTGACTGCAGTTTCCCCTCCCTCCACTATTATCTTTTCTCACCAACCCTCTTGTCCAGATTGACTCTGCCTCCCTTCAAAGAACAATCAAGTCTTCCAAGGATATCTACTGAGCATGGCATATCAAGTTACATTACTAAAAGGAGCAAATCATACTGAGAGGCTCTGCCAGTGTTTGACAAATATAGAAGTAAATGCTAACAGCCATCTGTTGAACTGAGCACAGGGTCCTCAATGAAGGAGCTAGAGAAATGACCCAAGGAGTTGAAGGGGTTTGCAGCCCCATAGAAGGAACAACAATATGAACTAGCCAGTACCCCCAGAGCTCCCAGGGACTAAATTATCAACCAAAGAGTACAAATAGTGGGACTCATGACTCCAGCCCCATATGTAGCAGAGGATGGCCTAGTCTGTCATCAGTGGTAGGAGAGGCCCTTGGTCCTGTGAAGGCTCTATGGCCCAGTGTAGGGGAATGCCAGGGCTAGGAAGCTGGAGAGTGTGGGTTGGTCAGCAGGGGGAGGGAGGAGGGGCTAGGGAATTTTTTGGAGGGGAAACAAGGAAAGGAGAGAATATTTGAAATGTAAATGAAGAAAATATCTAAAAAATAAAAAGGAAAAAATATTCCAAAAAACAAAACAAAACAAAATACAACATAGAATAGAGGACAGTAGGAAGAAAAGTGTCCCAAGCACAGAAAAAAGAATTAGAAATACTGCCCACTGTTAGGAGTTCAACAGGTACACTAAGCTACATAACCATAATGTATATATAGAAGACCAAGATCCCCACACCCAGGATATAACTAAACTAGACTGGCAAAAAAAAAATGTCACTGAAATGATTCCCAACGATATACTGCTATACTTATAGATTGGTGTTTAGACTAAATGTCTTCAGAGGCTTCATCTAGAAACTGATGGATGAAGACGTAGAAACCCTCAGTTAAATATTAGGAAGAGGTAGAGGAAGCCTGCAAATGAGGAGGAGGAAGGATTGTATGACCCACAGGGTCAATGACACCAAGAGAATATGGCCAGCAGGGCTCAAAGGGACTCACCAAAACAAGCATGAAGTATTATGGCTTACATGTTTGTATTGTCTCTAAAATTTATATCAAAATTTGACCTTCTTTGAAATCTTTTGAGGATAAGGCTTTTAGAAATATATCAAGAGATCTCTACCTTCTTTACTTTAACGGGTGTATTTATAAAGATTTAAGAAAGTGCATTTGTCTTTTTTTAACCCTTCAGCTTTCTATCATTTCTCATTGTGCAATGGGTAAATAAATGTTTCTATTTCTGAAAATAGTAAAAGCATGGTAACTAATAGAAAGAAGCGTTTATTTTGCTTACAGTTCTAGGGGGATGAGAATCTAATGTGTATGACAGGGAAGCATGACAAATATCAGTAAGAATGATGGCTGCAACTGATGATGAGGGCTTCTGACTTAAGCACAAACATGAAGCATAGAAAGCACATTGAGAATGTCACAAGGTTTAGAAACCTAAAAGCCCTTCCCAGGGAACATACTTTAGCCACAAATCCAAATCTCTTCAATTATCCCTCATAGCCACCAAGTGGTGACCAATATTCAAACATCTGATTCTACAGAAGTCATTTTCAAACAATAACTCAGTGGTGGAGTACTTACCTAGGATGAGTAAGATGCATGTACTCCTATCCTCCATACATATGAATTTGTGAATCCAAAATATGTTGAGTCATTTATAAAGAAACTCAATGCTTTGTGGGGAAGAAAAAAAAGGAAGATTCCAGAAAGTATGGAAAAACTTTTAAAAATAAGGAATAAAAACAAAATTGTTTTTATGTTTCTATCCCTTTGGATAGTATACCCAAAAAAGTAATATTTAAATGTTTATTCATTTACTGAGTAATACTTCAAGAAATATTTTAACCCTATTATTGATGGATAAACAGTATTTGGAAAAAGGAAACAATAACTTGGAGAATATTTCTTGTATCCTATGCTCAAGTGTTGAAGTAGAGGAAAGTTAATTGCTAATCATTACAATAATTTCACACCTCCCTCCTACAGTTTTCAGTATTAACATCTGTTATTTTTTCTTATCACTCATTTGTCATATTTTCAGATGTTGGCATGCAGCTTTCATGAATCTAAAGTGTGGTATTAAATATTGATATTTTACTTTCTCTCTGGTGACTTTCTAAGGCGGGACCAGGTGGGAGGCACAGGCCACAGAAGTGCCTGGGCAGCTGCAACAGGATGCTTTCTACCTCCATCTACAACTAGGAGGGAGGGCAGATTCACAGCCCTCTCTGCACCTTTCCTGCCAGCAGACAGCTGGTCTCCAGGAAGTGCTCTGACCCAGGAACTCAGGAAGGAAGGCTGATCCACAGCCATATGCACACATGGGTCTTACCAGAGGAGAGCTGATCTCCCAGGAGTGCTGACACAGGTTTACAAACCCACAGGAGGAACAGGCTCCAGCCAGAGACAGCAAGAACATCTAACACAAGAGATCAACAGATGGTGAAAGGAAAACCCAAGATTCTTACCAAAAGAAACCAAGACTACTTGGCATCATCAGAACCTAGAACTCCCACCA
The DNA here is from genome assembly GCF_008632895.1 of Mastomys coucha. NCBI lineage: Eukaryota > Metazoa > Chordata > Mammalia > Rodentia > Muridae > Mastomys > Mastomys coucha. The sequence goes on from NW_022196913.1 coordinate 86,055,110, forward strand.
CAGCAAGTCCTGGATAACTTAAAATACCAGAAAAGCAAGATTTAGATCTAAAATCATATCTCATGATGGTGATAGAGGAATTTAAGAAGGGCATAAATAACTTCCTTAAAGAAATACAGGAGAACACAGGTAAAGAGGTACAAGCCCTTAAAGAGGAAACACAAAATCCCTTAAAGAATTAAAGGAGAACACAAGTAAACAAATAGAACTCCTTAGAGGAAACACAAAAATTCCTTAAGGAATTACATGAAAGCACAACCAAACAGGTGAAGGAATTGAACAAAATATCCACAATCTAAAAATGGAAGTAGAAACAATTAAGAAATCACAAAGAGAGACAACTCTGGAGATAGAAATCTTAGGAAAGAAATCAGGAACCATAGATGCAAGCATCACCAACAGAATACAAGAGATAGAAGAGAGAATCTCAAGTGAAGAAGATACCATAGAAAACATTGACACAACAGTCAAAACACAAAATGCAAAAAGCTCCTAACCCAAAACATCCAGGAAATCCAGGATACAATGAGAAGAACAAACCTAAGGATAACAGGTATAGAAGAGAGTGAAGTCCTCCAATTTAAAGGGCTAGTAAATATCTTCAATAAAATTATAGAAGAAAATTTCTGTTACCTAAAAATAGTAATGCCCATGAACATACAAGGAACCTATAGAACTCCAAATAGTTTGAACCAGAAAAGAAATTCCTCCTGCCACATAATAGTCAGAACACCAAATGCACAAAATAAAGAAAAAATATTAAAAGCAGTGAGGGAAAAAGGTCAAGGAACATATAAAGGCAGACCTATCAGAATTACACCTGACTTCTCGCCAGAGACTATGAAAGCCAAAAGATCCAAGGTTAATGTCATATAAACAATAAAACAACACAAATGCCACTTTAGGCTACTATACCCAGCAAAACTCTCAATCATCATAGATGGAGAAACCAAAGTATTCTATGACAAAACCAAATTTACATAATATCTTTCCACAAATCCAGCCCTTCAAAGGATAATAAATGGAAAACACTAAGACAGGGAGGGAAACTATATCCTAGAGAAAAGCAAGAAAGTAATCTTCCAACAAAACTAAAAAGATAGCCAAATGAACAGAATCCCATCTCTAGCAACAAAAATAACAGAAAGCAACAATTACTTTTCCTTAATATTTATTAATACCAATGGACTAAATTCCCCAATAAAAGGACATAGACTATCAGACTGGGTACATAAACAGGACCCAACATTTTGTTGCATACAGAAAACCTACCTCAGTGACAAAGACAGACACTACCTCAGAATAAAAGGCTGAAAAACAATTTTCCAAGCAAATGGTCCCAAGAAACAAGCTGGTGTAGGAATTGTAATATTGACTAAAATCAACTTTCAACCTAAAGTGATCAAAAAAAGATAAGGAGGTACACTTAGTACTCATCAAAGGTAAGATCTACCAAGATGAACTCTCAATTCTGAATGTCTATGGTCCAAATACAAGAGCATCTACATTCATAAGAGAAACTTTACTAAAGCTCAAAGCACACATTGCACTACACATAATAATAGTGGGAGAAAAAAAATAATAGTGGGAGATTTAAACATCCCACTCTCTGCAATGGACAGATCATGGAATCAGAAACTAAACAAAGACACAGTAAGACTAAGAGAAGTTACAAAACAGATGGATTTAACATATCTATAGAACTTTTTATCCTAAAACAAAAGGATATACCTTCTCAGCACCTCATGATACCTTCTCCAAAATTGACCATATGATTGGTCACAAATCAGGCCTCAACAGATACAAGAAGATTGAAATAATTCCTTGTATCCTATCAGATCACCATGGACTAAGGCTGCTCATCAATAACAACATAAACAATAGAAAGCACACATACACATGGAAGCTCAACAACACTCTACTCAATGATAACTTGGGCAAGGAAAAAATAAAGAAATTAAAGACTTTCTAGAGTTTAATGAAAATGAAGCCACAACGTACTCAAACTTATGGGACACAATGAAAGCAGTCCTAAGAGGAAAACTCATAGCTTTAAGTGCCTCCATAAATAAACTGGAGAGAGCATATACCAGCAATTTGATAGCACATATGAAAGCTCTAGAACAAAAAGAAGCAAATTCACCCAAGTGGAGTCAAAGGCAGGAAATAATCAAACTCAGGGCTGAAATCAACCAAATGGGAACAAAAATAACTATACAAAAAAAAAAAATCAACCAAATCAGGAGCTGGTTATTTGAGAAAATCAACAAAATAAACCTTTAAACAGACTACCTAGAAGGCTCAGGGACAGTATCCTAATTAACAAGATCAGAAATGAAAAAGAAGACATAACAACAGGCACTGAGGAAATCCAAAAAAACATGAGATCCTACTACAAAAGCTTATACTCAACAAATCTGGAAAACATGGATGAAATGGACAATTTTCTAGACAGATACCAGGTACCAAAGTTAAATGCAGATCAGATGAATGATCTAAACAGTCTCATATATGCTAATTAAATAGAAACAGTCATTAATACTCTTCCAACCAAAAAAACCCAGGACCAGATGGGTTTAGTGCAAATTTTTATCAGATCTACAAAGAACACCTAATAACAATAATCCTCAAACTATTCCACAAATTGAAACAGAAGGTACTCTACCCAATTGATTCTATGAAGCCACAATTACTCTACCTAAACCATACAAAGACCTAACAAAGAAAAAATCTTCAGACCAATTTCCCTTATGAATATCGATGTAAAAATACTCAACAAAATTCTTGCAAACCTAATCCAAAACCCCATCAAAACAATCATTCACCATGATTAAGTAGGCTTCATCTCAGGGATGCAGGAATGGTTTCAATATACAGAAATCCATCAATGTGATTCACTATGTAAACAAACTCAAAGAAAAAAAACCATATGATCATATCAATAGATGCTGAGAAAGCATTTGACAAAATCCTACGCCCTTTCATGATAAAAGTCTTGGAAAGATCAGGATTTCAAGGCCCATAACTAAATATAGTAAAATCAATACACAGCAAACCAGTAGCCAACATCAAACTAAATGGAGAGAAACTTGAAGCAATCCCACTGAAATCAGGGACTAGACAAGGCTCCCCACTCTCTCCCTACCTATTCAATATTGTACTTGAAGTCCTAGCCAGAGCAATTAGGCAACAAAAGGAGATCAAAGGGATACAAATTGGAAAGAAAGAAGTCAAAATCACTATTTAATGATATGATAGTATACTTAAGTGTCCCCAAAAAGTCCATCAGAGAGCTCCTAAACATGATAAACAACTTCAGCAAAGTAGCCGGACATAAAATTAACTCAAGCAAATCAGTGGGCTTCCTCTACACAAACGATAAACAGGCTAAGAAAGAGATTAGGGAAATAACACCCTTCACAATAGTCACAAATAATATAAAAAAACCTTGGTATGACTCTAACGAAGCAAATAAAAGATCTGTATGACAAGAACTTCAAGTCTCTTAAGAAGGAAATCGAAGAAGATCTCAGAAGGTGGAAAGAGCTCCCATACTCATGGATTGACAGGATTAATATCTTCTGGGCATATACCCAGAAGATGCTCCAACATGTAATAAGAACACATCTACTATATTCATAGCAGCCTTATTTATAGTAGCCAGAAACTGGAAACAACCCAGATGTCCCTCAGCAAAGGAATGGATAAAGAAAATGTGGTACATCTACACAATGGAGTACTACTCAGCTATTAAGAACGATGAATTTATGAAATTCTTAGGGAAATGAAAGGATCTGGAGAATATCATCCTGTGTGAGGTAACCCAGTCACAAAAGAACATACATGGTATACAATCTCTGATAAGTGGATATTAGCTCAGAAGTTCGGAATACACGAAGTACGATCAAAAAAACACAAGAAACTCAAAGAAGGGGGACCAAAGTGTAGACACTTCATTCCTTCTTAAAAGGGTGTACAAAATACCGTTTAAAGGTGTTGCAGAGACAAACTATGGAGCAGAGACTGAAAGAAGGACAATCTAGAGAATGTTCCACCTGGGAATCCTTCCCATATTCAATTATCAAATCCAGACACCATTGTGGATGCCAGGAATTGCTGGCTGACAGGAGCCTGATATAGCTGTCTGCTGAGAGGCTATGACAGTACCTGACTAATACAGAAGTAGAGGCTCACAGTCATCCATTGGACTGAGCACAGGGTCTCCATTGAAGGAGCTAGAGAAAGGACTCAAGGACTTGAAGGGTTTGCAGCCCCTTAGGACAAACAACAATATGAACTAACTAGTACCCTCAAAACTCCCAGGGACTCAACCACCAACCAAAGAGTACACATGGTGGGACTAATGGCTCCAGCAGCGTATGTAGCAGAGGATGGCCAAGTCATCAATGGGAGGAGAGGCCCTTGGTCCTGTGAAGGTTCCATGCCCCAGTGTAGGGGAATGCCAATGCCAGAAAACTGGAGAGGGTAGGTTGGTGAGCAGGGGGAGGGGAAGGGAACAGGGTTCTTTTTGTTTTGTTTTGTTTTGTTTTGTTTTCAGAGGGGAAACTGGGAAAGGAGATATCATATGACATATAAAAAAAGAAAATATCTAAAAAAAATTGATATTTCACTCTAAAATTGCTCATGCCCAGGTGAAAAGGGTAATAAAAAAACATTCAGTTTCTTTGTGTGTTATTATTGAAGGCAATAGGGTTCTAGTTTAGAGGAGATTAACACAAATAATTTTTAAATTATGAGAAATGCTGTTATATTAAATGTTATTTAAATGTTTTGCATAAAGACAGGCTCTAAATACCATATGACTAAAGTACATTTGTTCCTGAAAAATAATGTCTTCTCAAAGTAAAAGTTAAAATACCCACCAACAATATTATATAATCAATCAATGTCAATTAGGTATTTATTACTCTTGATTACATAATAATTTTACATATAAATTTTGATTGTAGCCTCTGATGTCAATGCTATGAATCCTGTTCAAATGTAAGTTGCCAAGAAAGTGTTAGTCAATAGGGAAGTTACCAACCATAGTTGTATATTTCATTTTCCAAATTGCAATCAGATACTCTGAGTAAGAATAAGTTTTGACCTGATGTTGTACAGTATTTGTTACTGAGCTTAAAATGTATCATAGCCTACTCATGCCAAACTACTCAAGTGAAGAAAAACTTGTCAAGTGCCTCATAATAGATGAAAGAAATGTCCAAGTGTGAGAAGTTTGAGTGATCAATGTGTGGACTGCCCATGGCTATCAATAAACATTGTATCATAGCTTAAATTATCTGTCTGAGTGGTGAACAGAGTAATACTCTAACATGCAATCCATGAAGTTTTAGTCAATGAAGTGCTTTATTTGGTTCTGAGACTTTATTACCTTTGGAGATTTGTGTGTATTCAACTTTGTCAGAAAGTTAGATTTATACTACTTCTGATGAAGAAAAAAATCATGTTTCTGTCTCATGAAAAACATTCAGTATTGAGGAAAAAGTAAATACAAGTCTGCATTAATTTTGTTCTGTATTAAAGACTTGTTGGCTACTGATTTGGCCTCTGTGGAAAGTAGCATACATGCTTACCACTTATGAGTAACATGGGCAGCTAGGCCAAGAAACAGCCTTTTCTTATCTTGGTCTTTCTGTTTCCCTGTCTTTCTACCTCTCTGATTCTCTGCACGACCCACTATCTTGCTCATTCACTTTTTCTCTGTGTACGTGTACATTTGTGTGTGTGTGTGTGTGTGTGTGTGTGTATGTGTGTGCGTGCATGCGTGGGTATAGAACGTGCACATATGTATGCAATGGGAAACATAAAGGCAGTATTTAAAAGGATTAAGTATTGTTGACTTCCTGTGTTCTCTCTACCTCTCCCAACATGGTGGCTTCAGCACAAAAGACTAAGAAGGGGAAAACCATCTCCCTAACAGTCTTTCTAGCTGAGGATGGGGAACTGGTGGAGGAACCACCTGTGCACCCAAACCAGTCAACTGGGCTGATTACACAGACATCTGAAAAGAGGAGATGTGTCAACAACTTGATAAGGTAATGATGATGTGTACAGGGAACCTCCATTTGACCGTTCCATACTTTCCACTACTCCATGGGCTACTTGGGAACCCAATATCGACTGGATCCATCTTCCCAAGTTGCCATCCTACACTGCTTTCCTAGGGAATTTGCCCTACGATGTGACAGAAGACTCCATTAAGGAATTATTTAGAGGAATAAATATCAGTGCTGGTACCAATTTGTCTTAGTCAGGGTTTCTATTCCCACACAAAACGTCACGATCAAGATGCAAGTTGGGGAGGAAAGGGTTTATTCAGCTTACATTTCCCACACTGCTGTTGATCACCAATGGAAGTCAGGACTAGAATTCAAGCAAGCAGTAAAGAATATCTCTCCATGGCCTCTGCATCAACTCCTTCTTACTGACCTGCTCCAAGAAATCCACAGGGCCCTCATTGTCTCCCTGACTAATATCATATACTATAGCCAAATTATTGGGCTGGTAGGCCCTGCCAACAGAGCCTAAGAGTCTCCCCTTATCTTCAGTTCCAAACCTGGAATGTCAAGGAAAGTCCTTGTCAATTGCTGCTTTGTTATTGGAGGGTTCACCAGTGGGGCTAGGAGTCAATTTCCTGACCTTCATCCTCTCTCTCTGTCTCTCTCTGTCTCTCTGTCTCTCTGTCTCTCTGTCTCTGTCTCTCTGTCTCTGTCTCTCTCTCTTTGTCTCTCTATCTTTGTCTCTCTCTCTGTGTCTCTCTCTGTGTCTCTGTCTCTGTCTCTGTCTGTCTCTCTCTCTCTCTCTCTCTCTCTCTCTGTCTCTCTCTCTCTCTCTCTGTCTCTCTCTCTCACCCCTGTGATGAAAAGAACCTGTAAGAACTGTTGGCATCATCTCAAGTGGGTAAAGTAGACTGTCTCCAAAAGATTAACTAAATCTCAAGGGTTATCTGAAAATGGGGAGTTTTGTGTTCTCTGGTTTTAAATGTCACTAGTGGCAAAGGGCCAATTACTGTTGGGGTTGGTTCCCCAATCATCAATCAGCCCCACTGTCTACAAGAACAAGAGGATGAATTCAGGCTCAGCAGTTGCCCCTTGAAGGCTCAGAGTCTCTGTGGCAGGCCCCTTCTACTGCCTGCAGTTCTGGCTACAGAGGCTGCTGTTCTGCCTAAAGAGAAGAGTGTAGGGGTGGAAAAATGACATCCTTCTCCGTTCATCCTTGGAGGACCAGATAGAGGGCTGGTGCAGGAGGTATGTGGTTTAGTATCTCAGTTTTCTCATCCTTGGTCTTTTTAATAGCCAAAGTGAAGACTTCTGCTTGTTGTCTGGGGACAAAAGATTTAAACCAGTTAGGAGAATCCTCTAGTAAGTCCCTCCATAGCAGCATATAGGGTACCTGATCTGGGTGGCCAGACTTAGGACTGAAAATAATATTTTAAGGACTTTTCCCAGTCTAAGGTCCAGAAATCCCTCTGGGGCAGATGATGTTAAATCCTGGCCATTCAGACCTATGGGAAGTTAGTTTCTCTTACCTAATGGTCACTGAAAGGTTATGTTCTCTAGTCTTAACATCCTTAAAGAAACTGAGAAATAATTCTAGAAGGGCAAAAGTACCTGTCCCATCCTAACATCTGTCAAAGTCAATGTTACCCCATAACAAGAAACACAAGAGTAGACAGTTACTCAACAGGAACACCAAAAATTATAAACACAAAATTCAACCTCTTCCCTCCTTCAGGAGGAAATATGCCCGTGGCTTCCTGAGCCTGCATCCTGACCTGATTGGGACACTAGGGGTCTGCCTCTCAGAGTCTGGAATGTCTTCCAGCCCTGTGTGATCATGACTATCTAGCACTTCTGCCCCAGTTTCACTGACCATGAAATACAAATGTTTAGGCCTCTTTTCAGAACAGAATAATAGTGATGTTCCACAGACACATAGACAAACATGGACAGGAACAGAATGATGGGAGTATGGCACAGAAACACAGAACAAAACTAGTGCTGCATGGCACAAACATAGACAACAGCATTATTCTGGCTCCACACAAACATACAGACAGGAATTCCTTACAGGCTAATATTAAGACTTTCAGATCAGTCTTAAGGGGTTTGGGATTCTAAGCCAACACAGCAAGATGTTTTCCCCATTTCACAAGTGCCAAAAGACCACCAAGGAGTCAATTCTAATGCAATTGAACAAGGGACTTTATTCAAGCTCAACCAGGCGACACAGTCATCACTCATGCAGCAGGATGAAAGGGTGAAGTGCTAGGCATTCAGCCAAGCATTTATAGAGGCAACCAAACAGCAAGGAGATTTCTAGCCTGGCACACATCTGATTGGAGTCCTATTTTTGAACTTGTTGCTCTTTAAAATGATTGGCTAGGAGCCAAACCATAAACTTTGATAAGTAATTATCTTTAAGTACAACTATAACTGCTTCTTTCCTTGTGATTGGTGGTTGTTAAGAAGTGACCTGGATAGCTGTGGCACAGGGTCAGCTCCTGGGTATAGATGGAAACTGGAAGGATCATATCCCTGGCTGCACATTCCCAGGTGCTTGCTGGTTCCTGTGGGCTTTGGGTGGGTCTCATGTGGGCCAGGTATTTGGGAAGTAGTGGTGGTCTCACCTGTAATCTTGTGTGTCAGTACTCCTGGGAGACAAGCTCTCTCCAGGCAGGATTGGGGTACAGATAGCTGTAGCACAGGGTCAGCTCTAGGGTACAGAAGGAAACCAGAAGGCTCATGTCCCTGACTGCTCTGCAGTTCCTGGTTCCTGTGGGCTCCAGTGGGTCCCACTTGGACTAGGTATTTGGGCAGTACACAACATAAGATGTCATATGTAAAACTGATTTTTATTTATCTCATGTAAATGTCACCGTGGATGCTTACTGATGAATAAGCTCACCTTTTCTAGCTCTTTCTGATTTCTGGCTGCCTAGTTCAACTCAGCTCTTCTGGCTCAAACTCCTCTCCAAACTGACTGACTTAATCTGGCTTCTCTCAGCTTCTGACTAAATTGCTCTGCTTGGCCTCAAACTAACTCTAATGTATTCAGCAGCAGGAGGAAGGAAAACCATGGCTTATAAAGGAATGCATATGGTCAAAGTGTATGACATAAATGTATAAATGTCACAATGAAACCTGTTTTAAAGTATAATTTCATATGCTAGTAAAAATCATTTAAAAGAAGTTGAGAGCATTCTCCCTCAAATTTCACATGTAAGTAACTTTACAGTAAATTTTGCATTTTTTCTTTTATATTTTGAGAATAGTGTTGAATAACAAATATAGACTTACTTTCTGTATAGCTGCTAATTATTATATTTAAAATAATTTATCACATCATCTGATACAGAGAGGACTAAGCCAGGCAGACTTGCAGTTTGGTAGTCTACATCTAAGTTTCTATTTCCAAGAGCTGGACAAGTCTGGACAAGTCTGGGCAAGTCAGTGGCTGGAAAAACTGTAGCCCCATGGGCAATCAGGAGCTGCCTTGTCATCTGACCTGAGGCAAAACCAAACAGTTCCGATAAGTCAGCAATAGTTTCTAGGCTTCTCCTGGAAAGTTTGGAGGGGGGGGGGATGCCTATCCAATTCCAGAGACACTCATATCTCTGCAAATAGAGAGATAACCAACAAGGATAAAAGTCACCTACTCCTCCCTGGAATTTCTGTAACTGGCTTTAAGTGGAACCTGTGTATCTCATACCTCTCTATCCTGCTACATCCTGTTCCATCATGTTGAAGTTTATACCCCTCATGGTGGATTTCTGTAGAATGGACACTTTTGGTTTTTGCATACTATTTGAAGCTAGGATATCATTCTTCTTGAATCAAAGACTCTCAAAATATATTTGAAAATGTTAAATATCAAAAGCTGGAGCAGTCTGCCATTGAAGGTACTGGCAGATAATTTTCTAAAGATATATCTTAAAATAGGAAAGAAATCAAGAGCTTGACACTTTGGGTTCATTTATTGTCGCGACCACCCTCGACCAGCAAGAATGACGCAACACACTCTCGGGCTCTTCTCCAGC